>NW_027143881.1:0-46000 GCF_026170545.1 Melanerpes formicivorus
GTCTTTCCCTTTAGGTTTTACCCCAACAATGTTTTCATTAGTTTCGCTCACTCTCGAAAGCAAGCATTTTACAGCAGGTTGGAGCAGCCTGTATCTCAGCACAGGAATAAGGTAGGGAAGAATTCTAAGGCTCATTTTGACTGCCTCCAGAAGTTAGATCAGATGGCAAATTGGATTTGGTGCTAGGTCTTTCCCTTTAGGTTTTACCCCAACAATGTTTTCATTAGTTTCGCTCACTCTCGAAAGCAAGCATTTTACAGCAGGTTGGAGCAGCCTGTATCTCAGCACAGGAATAAGGTAGGGAAGAATTCTAAGGCTCATTTTGACTGCCTCCAGAAGTTAGATCAGATGGCAAATTGGATTTGGTGCTAGGTCTTTCCCTTTAGGTTTTACCCCAACAATGTTTTCATTAGTTTCGCTCACTCTCGAAATCAAGCATTTTACAGCAGGTTGGAGCAGCCTGTATCTCAGCACAGGAATAAGGTAGGGAAGAATTCTAAGGCTCATTTTGACTGCCTCCAGAAGTTAGATCAGATGGCAAATTGGATTTGGTGCTAGGTCTTTCCCTTTAGGTTTTACCCCAACAATGTTTTCATTAGTTTCGCTCACTCTCGAAATCAAGCATTTTACAGCAGGTTGGAGCAGCCTGTATCTCAGCACAGGAATAAGGTAGGGAAGAATTCTAAGGCTCATTTTGACTGCCTCCAGAAGTTAGATCAGATGGCAAATTGGATTTGGTGCTAGGTCTTTCCCTTTAGGTTTTACCCCAACAATGTTTTCATTAGTTTCGCTCACTCTCGAAATCAAGCATTTTACAGCAGGTTGGAGCAGCCTGTATCTCAGCACAGGAATAAGGTAGGGAAGAATTCTAAGGCTCATTTTGACTGCCTCCAGAAGTTAGATCAGATGGCAAATTGGATTTGGTGCTAGGTCTTTCCCTTTAGGTTTTACCCCAACAATGTTTTTCATTAGTTTCGCTCACTCTCGAAAGCAAGCATTTTACAGCAGGTTGGAGCAGCCTGTATCTCAGCACAGGAATAAGGTAGGGAAGAATTCTAAGGCTCATTTTGACTGCCTCCAGAAGTTAGATCAGATGGCAAATTGGATTTGGTGCTAGGTCTTTCCCTTTAGGTTTTACCCCAACAATGTTTTCATTAGTTTCGCTCACTCTCGAAATCAAGCATTTTACAGCAGGTTGGAGCAGCCTGTATCTCAGCACAGGAATAAGGTAGGGAAGAATTCTAAGGCTCATTTTGACTGCCTCCAGAAGTTAGATCAGATGGCAAATTGGATTTGGTGCTAGGTCTTTCCCTTTAGGGTTTTACCCCAACAATGTTTTCATTAGTTTCGCTCACTCTCGAAGTCAAGCATTTTACAGCAGGTTGGAGCAGCCTGTATCTCAGCACAGGAATAAGGTAGGGAAGAATTCTAAGGCTCATTTTGACTGCCTCCAGAAGTTAGATCAGATGGCAAATTGGATTTGGTGCTAGGTCTTTCCCTTTAGGTTTTACCCCAACAATGTTTTCATTAGTTTCGCTCACTCTCGAAATCAAGCATTTTACAGCAGGTTGGAGCAGCCTGTATCTCAGCACAGGAATAAGGTAGGGAAGAATTCTAAGGCTCATTTTGACTGCCTCCAGAAGTTAGATCAGATGGCAAATTGGATTTGGTGCTAGGTCTTTCCCTTTAGGTTTTACCCCAACAATGTTTTCATTAGTTTCGCTCACTCTCGAAATCAAGCATTTTACAGCAGGTTGGAGCAGCCTGTATCTCAGCACAGGAATAAGGTAGGGAAGAATTCTAAGGCTCATTTTGACTGCCTCCAGAAGTTAGATCAGATGGCAAATTGGATTTGGTGCTAGGTCTTTCCCTTTAGGTTTTACCCCAACAATGTTTTCATTAGTTTCGCTCACTCTCGAAATCAAGCATTTTACAGCAGGTTGGAGCAGCCTGTATCTCAGCACAGGAATAAGGTAGGGAAGAATTCTAAGGCTCATTTTGACTGCCTCCAGAAGTTAGATCAGATGGCAAATTGGATTTGGTGCTAGGTCTTTCCCTTTAGGTTTTACCCCAACAATGTTTTCATTAGTTTCACTCACTCTCGAAAGCAAGCATTTTACAGCAGGTTGGAGCAGCCTGTATCTCAGCACAGGAATAAGGTAGGGAAGAATTCTAAGGCTCATTTTGACTGCCTCCAGAAGTTAGATCAGATGGCAAATTGGATTTGGTGCTAGGTCTTTCCCTTTAGGTTTTACCCCAACAATGTTTTCATTAGTTTCGCTCACTCTCGAAAGCAAGCATTTTACAGCAGGTTGGAGCAGCCTGTATCTCAGCACAGGAATAAGGTAGGGAAGAATTCTAAGGCTCATTTTGACTGCCTCCAGAAGTTAGATCAGATGGCAAATTGGATTTGGTGCTAGGTCTTTCCCTTTAGGTTTTACCCCAACAATGTTTTCATTAGTTTCGCTCACTCTCGAAATCAAGCATTTTACAGCAGGTTGGAGCAGCCTGTATCTCAGCACAGGAATAAGGTAGGGAAGAATTCTAAGGATCATTTTGACTGCCTCCAGAAGTTAGATCAGATGGCAAATTGGATTTGGTGCTAGGTCTTTCCCTTTAGGTTTTACCCCAACAATGTTTTCATTAGTTTCGCTCACTCTCGAAATCAAGCATTTTACAGCAGGTTGGAGCAGCCTGTATCTCAGCACAGGAATAAGGTAGGGAAGAATTCTAAGGCTCATTTTTGGAACTGCCTCCAGAAGTTAGATCAGATGGCAAATTGGATTTGGTGCTAGGTCTTTCCCTTTAGGTTTTACCCCAACAATGTTTTCATTAGTTTCGCTCACTCTCGAAATCAAGCATTTTACAGCAGGTTGGAGCAGCCTGTATCTCAGCACAGGAATAAGGTAGGGAAGAATTCTAAGGCTCATTTTGACTGCCTCCAGAAGTTAGATCAGATGGCAAATTGGATTTGGTGCTAGGTCTTTCCCTTTAGGTTTTACCCCAACAATGTTTTCATTAGTTTCGCTCACTCTCGAAATCAAGCATTTTACAGCAGGTTGGAGCAGCCTGTATCTCAGCACAGGAATAAGGTAGGGAAGAATTCTAAGGCTCATTTTGACTGCCTCCAGAAGTTAGATCAGATGGCAAATTGGATTTGGTGCTAGGTCTTTCCCTTTAGGTTTTACCCCAACAATGTTTTCATTAGTTTCGCTCACTCTCGAAATCAAGCATTTTACAGCAGGTTGGAGCAGCCTGTATCTCAGCACAGGAATAAGGTAGGGAAGAATTCTAAGGCTCATTTTGACTGCCTCCAGAAGTTAGATCAGATGGCAAATTGGATTTGGTGCTAGGTCTTTCCCTTTAGGTTTTACCCCAACAATGTTTTCATTAGTTTCGCTCACTCTCGAAAGCAAGCATTTTACAGCAGGTTGGAGCAGCCTGTATCTCAGCACAGGAATAAGGTAGGGAAGAATTCTAAGGCTCATTTTGACTGCCTCCAGAAGTTAGATCAGATGGCAAATTGGATTTGGTGCTAGGTCTTTCCCTTTAGGTTTTACCCCAACAATGTTTTCATTAGTTTCGCTCACTCTCGAAATCAAGCATTTTACAGCAGGTTGGAGCAGCCTGTATCTCAGCACAGGAATAAGGTAGGGAAGAATTCTAAGGCTCATTTTGACTGCCTCCAGAAGTTAGATCAGATGGCAAATTGGATTTGGTGCTAGGTCTTTCCCTTTAGGTTTTACCCCAACAATGTTTTCATTAGTTTCGCTCACTCTCGAAATCAAGCATTTTACAGCAGGTTGGAGCAGCCTGTATCTCAGCACAGGAATAAGGTAGGGAAGAATTCTAAGGCTCATTTTGACTGCCTCCAGAAGTTAGATCAGATGGCAAATTGGATTTGGTGCTAGGTCTTTCCCTTTAGGTTTTACCCCAACAATGTTTTCATTAGTTTCGCTCACTCTCGAAATCAAGCATTTTACAGCAGGTTGGAGCAGCCTGTATCTCAGCACAGGAATAAGGTAGGGAAGAATTCTAAGGCTCATTTTGACTGCCTCCAGAAGTTAGATCAGATGGCAAATTGGATTTGGTGCTAGGTCTTTCCCTTTAGGTTTTACCCCAACAATGTTTTCATTAGTTTCGCTCACTCTCGAAAGCAAGCATTTTACAGCAGGTTGGAGCAGCCTGTATCTCAGCACAGGAATAAGGTAGGGAAGAATTCTAAGGCTCATTTTGACTGCCTCCAGAAGTTAGATCAGATGGCAAATTGGATTTGGTGCTAGGTCTTTCCCTTTAGGTTTTACCCCAACAATGTTTTCATTAGTTTCGCTCACTCTCGAAATCAAGCATTTTACAGCAGGTTGGAGCAGCCTGTATCTCAGCACAGGAATAAGGTAGGGAAGAATTCTAAGGCTCATTTTGACTGCCTCCAGAAGTTAGATCAGATGGCAAATTGGATTTGGTGCTAGGTCTTTCCCTTTAGGTTTTACCCCAACAATGTTTTCATTAGTTTCGCTCACTCTCGAAAGCAAGCATTTTACAGCAGGTTGGAGCAGCCTGTATCTCAGCACAGGAATAAGGTAGGGAAGAATTCTAAGGCTCATTTTGACTGCCTCCAGAAGTTAGATCAGATGGCAAATTGGATTTGGTGCTAGGTCTTTCCCTTTAGGTTTTACCCCAACAATGTTTTCATTAGTTTCGCTCACTCTCGAAATCAAGCATTTTACAGCAGGTTGGAGCAGCCTGTATCTCAGCACAGGAATAAGGTAGGGAAGAATTCTAAGGCTCATTTTGACTGCCTCCAGAAGTTAGATCAGATGGCAAATTGGATTTGGTGCTAGGTCTTTCCCTTTAGGTTTTACCCCAACAATGTTTTCATTAGTTTCGCTCACTCTCGAAATCAAGCATTTTACAGCAGGTTGGAGCAGCCTGTATCTCAGCACAGGAATAAGGTAGGGAAGAATTCTAAGGCTCATTTTGACTGCCTCCAGAAGTTAGATCAGATGGCAAATTGGATTTGGTGCTAGGTCTTTCCCTTTAGGTTTTACCCCAACAATGTTTTCATTAGTTTCGCTCACTCTCGAAATCAAGCATTTTACAGCAGGTTGGAGCAGCCTGTATCTCAGCACAGGAATAAGGTAGGGAAGAATTCTAAGGCTCATTTTGACTGCCTCCAGAAGTTAGATCAGATGGCAAATTGGATTTGGTGCTAGGTCTTTCCCTTTAGGTTTTACCCCAACAATGTTTTCATTAGTTTCGCTCACTCTTGAAATCAAGCATTTTACAGCAGGTTGGAGCAGCCTGTATCTCAGCACAGGAATAAGGTAGGGAAGAATTCTAAGGCTCATTTTGACTGCCTCCAGAAGTTAGATCAGATGGCAAATTGGATTTGGTGCTAGGTCTTTCCCTTTAGGTTTTACCCCAACAATGTTTTCATTAGTTTCGCTCACTCTCGAAATCAAGCATTTTACAGCAGGTTGGAGCAGCCTGTATCTCAGCACAGGAATAAGGTAGGGAAGAATTCTAAGGATCATTTTGACTGCCTCCAGAAGTTAGATCAGATGGCAGATTGGATTTGGTGCTAGGTCTTTCCCTTTAGGTTTTACCCCAACAATGTTTTCATTAGTTTCGCTCACTCTCGAAATCAAGCATTTTACAGCAGGTTGGAGCAGCCTGTATCTCAGCACAGGAATAAGGTAGGGAAGAATTCTAAGGCTCATTTTGACTGCCTCCAGAAGTTAGATCAGATGGCAAATTGGATTTGGTGCTAGGTCTTTCCCTTTAGGTTTTACCCCAACAATGTTTTCATTAGTTTCGCTCACTCTCGAAATCAAGCATTTTACAGCAGGTTGGAGCAGCCTGTATCTCAGCACAGGAATAAGGTAGGGAAGAATTCTAAGGATCATTTTGACTGCCTCCAGAAGTTAGATCAGATGGCAAATTGGATTTGGTGCTAGGTCTTTCCCTTTAGGTTTTACCCCAACAATGTTTTCATTAGTTTCGCTCACTCTCGAAATCAAGCATTTTACAGCAGGTTGGAGCAGCCTGTATCTCAGCACAGGAATAAGGTAGGGAAGAATTCTAAGGATCATTTTGACTGCCTCCAGAAGTTAGATCAGATGGCAAATTGGATTTGGTGCTAGGTCTTTCCCTTTAGGTTTTACCCCAACAATGTTTTCATTAGTTTCGCTCACTCTCGAAAGCAAGCATTTTACAGCAGGTTGGAGCAGCCTGTATCTCAGCACAGGAATAAGGTAGGGAAGAATTCTAAGGATCATTTTGACTGCCTCCAGAAGTTAGATCAGATGGCAAATTGGATTTGGTGCTAGGTCTTTCCCTTTAGGTTTTACCCCAACAATGTTTTCATTAGTTTCGCTCACTCTCGAAATCAAGCATTTTACAGCAGGTTGGAGCAGCCTGTATCTCAGCACAGGAATAAGGTAGGGAAGAATTCTAAGGCTCATTTTGACTGCCTCCAGAAGTTAGATCAGATGGCAAATTGGATTTGGTGCTAGGTCTTTCCCTTTAGGTTTTACCCCAACAATGTTTTCATTAGTTTCGCTCACTCTCGAAATCAAGCATTTTACAGCAGGTTGGAGCAGCCTGTATCTCAGCACAGGAATAAGGTAGGGAAGAATTCTAAGGCTCATTTTGACTGCCTCCAGAAGTTAGATCAGATGGCAAATTGGATTTGGTGCTAGGTCTTTCCCTTTAGGTTTTACCCCAACAATGTTTTCATTAGTTTCGCTCACTCTCGAAATCAAGCATTTTACAGCAGGTTGGAGCAGCCTGTATCTCAGCACAGGAATAAGGTAGGGAAGAATTCTAAGGATCATTTTGACTGCCTCCAGAAGTTAGATCAGATGGCAAATTGGATTTGGTGCTAGGTCTTTCCCTTTAGGTTTTACCCCAACAATGTTTTCATTAGTTTCGCTCACTCTCGAAATCAAGCATTTTACAGCAGGTTGGAGCAGCCTGTATCTCAGCACAGGAATAAGGTAGGGAAGAATTCTAAGGCTCATTTTGACTGCCTCCAGAAGTTAGATCAGATGGCAAATTGGATTTGGTGCTAGGTCTTTCCCTTTAGGTTTTACCCCAACAATGTTTTCATTAGTTTCGCTCACTCTCGAAATCAAGCATTTTACAGCAGGTTGGAGCAGCCTGTATCTCAGCACAGGAATAAGGTAGGGAAGAATTCTAAGGCTCATTTTGACTGCCTCCAGAAGTTAGATCAGATGGCAAATTGGATTTGGTGCTAGGTCTTTCCCTTTAGGTTTTACCCCAACAATGTTTTCATTAGTTTCGCTCACTCTCGAAATCAAGCATTTTACAGCAGGTTGGAGCAGCCTGTATCTCAGCACAGGAATAAGGTAGGGAAGAATTCTAAGGCTCATTTTGACTGCCTCCAGAAGTTAGATCAGATGGCAAATTGGATTTGGTGCTAGGTCTTTCCCTTTAGGTTTTACCCCAACAAAGTTTTCATTAGTTTCGCTCACTCTCGAAATCAAGCATTTTACAGCAGGTTGGAGCAGCCTGTATCTCAGCACAGGAATAAGGTAGGGAAGAATTCTAAGGCTCATTTTGACTGCCTCCAGAAGTTAGATCAGATGGCAAATTGGATTTGGTGCTAGGTCTTTCCCTTTAGGTTTTACCCCAACAATGTTTTCATTAGTTTCGCTCACTCTCGAAATCAAGCATTTTACAGCAGGTTGGAGCAGCCTGTATCTCAGCACAGGAATAAGGTAGGGAAGAATTCTAAGGCTCATTTTGACTGCCTCCAGAAGTTAGATCAGATGGCAAATTGGATTTGGTGCTAGGTCTTTCCCTTTAGGTTTTACCCCAACAATGTTTTCATTAGTTTCGCTCACTCTCGAAATCAAGCATTTTACAGCAGGTTGGAGCAGCCTGTATCTCAGCACAGGAATAAGGTAGGGAAGAATTCTAAGGATCATTTTGACTGCCTCCAGAAGTTAGATCAGATGGCAAATTGGATTTGGTGCTAGGTCTTTCCCTTTAGGTTTTACCCCAACAATGTTTTCATTAGTTTCGCTCACTCTCGAAAGCAAGCATTTTACAGCAGGTTGGAGCAGCCTGTATCTCAGCACAGGAATAAGGTAGGGAAGAATTCTAAGGCTCATTTTGACTGCCTCCAGAAGTTAGATCAGATGGCAAATTGGATTTGGTGCTAGGTCTTTCCCTTTAGGTTTTACCCCAACAATGTTTTCATTAGTTTCGCTCACTCTCGAAATCAAGCATTTTACAGCAGGTTGGAGCAGCCTGTATCTCAGCACAGGAATAAGGTAGGGAAGAATTCTAAGGATCATTTTGACTGCCTCCAGAAGTTAGATCAGATGGCAAATTGGATTTGGTGCTAGGTCTTTCCCTTTAGGTTTTACCCCAACAATGTTTTCATTAGTTTCGCTCACTCTCGAAATCAAGCATTTTACAGCAGGTTGGAGCAGCCTGTATCTCAGCACAGGAATAAGGTAGGGAAGAATTCTAAGGATCATTTTGACTGCCTCCAGAAGTTAGATCAGATGGCAAATTGGATTTGGTGCTAGGTCTTTCCCTTTAGGTTTTACCCCAACAATGTTTTCATTAGTTTCGCTCACTCTCGAAAGCAAGCATTTTACAGCAGGTTGGAGCAGCCTGTATCTCAGCACAGGAATAAGGTAGGGAAGAATTCTAAGGATCATTTTGACTGCCTCCAGAAGTTAGATCAGATGGCAAATTGGATTTGGTGCTAGGTCTTTCCCTTTAGGTTTTACCCCAACAATGTTTTCATTAGTTTCGCTCACTCTCGAAAGCAAGCATTTTACAGCAGGTTGGAGCAGCCTGTATCTCAGCACAGGAATAAGGTAGGGAAGAATTCTAAGGATCATTTTGACTGCCTCCAGAAGTTAGATCAGATGGCAAATTGGATTTGGTGCTAGGTCTTTCCCTTTAGGTTTTACCCCAACAATGTTTTCATTAGTTTCGCTCACTCTCGAAATCAAGCATTTTACAGCAGGTTGGAGCAGCCTGTATCTCAGCACAGGAATAAGGTAGGGAAGAATTCTAAGGATCATTTTGACTGCCTCCAGAAGTTAGATCAGATGGCAAACTGGATTTGGTGCTATTCCCTTTAGGTTTTACCCCAACAATGTTTTCATTAGTTTCGCTCACTCTCGAAAGCAAGCATTTTACAGCAGGTTGGAGCAGCCTGTATCTCAGCACAGGAATAAGGTAGGGAAGAATTCTAAGGATCATTTTGACTGCCTCCAGAAGTTAGATCAGATGGCAAATTGGATTTGGTGCTAGGTCTTTCCCTTTAGGTTTTACCCCAACAATGTTTTCATTAGTTTCGCTCACTCTCGAAATCAAGCATTTTACAGCAGGTTGGAGCAGCCTGTATCTCAGCACAGGAATAAGGTAGGGAAGAATTCTAAGGATCATTTTGACTGCCTCCAGAAGTTAGATCAGATGGCAAATTGGATTTGGTGCTAGGTCTTTCCCTTTAGGTTTTACCCCAACAATGTTTTCATTAGTTTCGCTCACTCTCGAAATCAAGCATTTTACAGCAGGTTGGAGCAGCCTGCATCTCAGCACAGGAATAAGGTAGGGAAGAATTCTAAGGCTCATTTTGACTGCCTCCAGAAGTTAGATCAGATGGCAAATTGGATTTGGTGCTAGGTCTTTCCCTTTAGGTTTTACCCCAACAATGTTTTCATTAGTTTCGCTCACTCTCGAAATCAAGCATTTTACAGCAGGTTGGAGCAGCCTGTATCTCAGCACAGGAATAAGGTAGGGAAGAATTCTAAGGATCATTTTGACTGCCTCCAGAAGTTAGATCAGATGGCAAATTGGATTTGGTGCTAGGTCTTTCCCTTTAGGTTTTACCCCAACAATGTTTTCATTAGTTTCGCTCACTCTCGAAATCAAGCATTTTACAGCAGGTTGGAGCAGCCTGTATCTCAGCACAGGAATAAGGTAGGGAAGAATTCTAAGGCTCATTTTGACTGCCTCCAGAAGTTAGATCAGATGGCAAATTGGATTTGGTGCTAGGTCTTTCCCTTTAGGTTTTACCCCAACAATGTTTTCATTAGTTTCGCTCACTCTCGAAATCAAGCATTTTACAGCAGGTTGGAGCAGCCTGTATCTCAGCACAGGAATAAGGTAGGGAAGAATTCTAAGGCTCATTTTGACTGCCTCCAGAAGTTAGATCAGATGGCAAATTGGATTTGGTGCTAGGTCTTTCCCTTTAGGTTTTACCCCCAACAATGTTTTCATTAGTTTCGCTCACTCTCGAAATCAAGCATTTTACAGCAGGTTGGAGCAGCCTGTATCTCAGCACAGGAATAAGGTAGGGAAGAATTCTAAGGCTCATTTTGACTGCCTCCAGAAGTTAGATCAGATGGCAAATTGGATTTGGTGCTAGGTCTTTCCCTTTAGGTTTTACCCCAACAATGTTTTCATTAGTTTCGCTCACTCTCGAAATCAAGCATTTTACAGCAGGTTGGAGCAGCCTGTATCTCAGCACAGGAATAAGGTAGGGAAGAATTCTAAGGCTCATTTTGACTGCCTCCAGAAGTTAGATCAGATGGCAAATTGGATTTGGTGCTAGGTCTTTCCCTTTAGGTTTTACCCCAACAATGTTTTCATTAGTTTCGCTCACTCTCGAAATCAAGCATTTTACAGCAGGTTGGAGCAGCCTGTATCTCAGCACAGGAATAAGGTAGGGAAGAATTCTAAGGATCATTTTGACTGCCTCCAGAAGTTAGATCAGATGGCAAATTGGATTTGGTGCTAGGTCTTTCCCTTTAGGTTTTACCCCAACAATGTTTTCATTAGTTTCGCTCACTCTCGAAATCAAGCATTTTACAGCAGGTTGGAGCAGCCTGTATCTCAGCACAGGAATAAGGTAGGGAAGAATTCTAAGGATCATTTTGACTGCCTCCAGAAGTTAGATCAGATGGCAAATTGGATTTGGTGCTAGGTCTTTCCCTTTAGGTTTTACCCCAACAATGTTTTCATTAGTTTCGCTCACCTCTCGAAAGCAAGCATTTTACAGCAGGTTGGAGCAGCCTGTATCTCAGCACAGGAATAAGGTAGGGAAGAATTCTAAGGATCATTTTGACTGCCTCCAGAAGTTAGATCAGATGGCAAATTGGATTTGGTGCTAGGTCTTTCCCTTTAGGTTTTACCCCAACAATGTTTTCATTAGTTTCGCTCACTCTCAAAATCAAGCATTTTACAGCAGGTTGGAGCAGCCTGTATCTCAGCACAGGAATAAGGTAGGGAAGAATTCTAAGGCTCATTTTGACTGCCTCCAGAAGTTAGATCAGATGGCAAATTGGATTTGGTGCTAGGTCTTTCCCTTTAGGTTTTACCCCAACAATGTTTTCATTAGTTTCGCTCACTCTCGAAATCAAGCATTTTACAGCAGGTTGGAGCAGCCTGTATCTCAGCACAGGAATAAGGTAGGGAAGAATTCTAAGGCTCATTTTGACTGCCTCCAGAAGTTAGATCAGATGGCAAATTGGATTTGGTGCTAGGTCTTTCCCTTTAGGTTTTACCCCAACAATGTTTTCATTAGTTTCGCTCACTCTCGAAATCAAGCATTTTACAGCAGGTTGGAGCAGCCTGTATCTCAGCACAGGAATAAGGTAGGGAAGAATTCTAAGGATCATTTTGACTGCCTCCAGAAGTTAGATCAGATGGCAAATTGGATTTGGTGCTAGGTCTTTCCCTTTAGGTTTTACCCCCAACAATGTTTTCATTAGTTTCGCTCACTCTCGAAATCAAGCATTTTACAGCAGGTTGGAGCAGCCTGTATCTCAGCACAGGAATAAGGTAGGGAAGAATTCTAAGGCTCATTTTGACTGCCTCCAGAAGTTAGATCAGATGGCAAATTGGATTTGGTGCTAGGTCTTTCCCTTTAGGTTTTACCCCAACAATGTTTTCATTAGTTTCGCTCACTCTCGAAATCAAGCATTTTACAGCAGGTTGGAGCAGCCTGTATCTCAGCACAGGAATAAGGTAGGGAAGAATTCTAAGGCTCATTTTGACTGCCTCCAGAAGTTAGATCAGATGGCAAATTGGATTTGGTGCTAGGTCTTTCCCTTTAGGTTTTACCCCAACAATGTTTTCATTAGTTTCGCTCACTCTCGAAATCAAGCATTTTACAGCAGGTTGGAGCAGCCTGTATCTCAGCACAGGAATAAGGTAGGGAAGAATTCTAAGGATCATTTTGACTGCCTCCAGAAGTTAGATCAGATGGCAAATTGGATTTGGTGCTAGGTCTTTCCCTTTAGGTTTTACCCCAACAAAGTTTTCATTAGTTTCGCTCACTCTCGAAATCAAGCATTTTACAGCAGGTTGGAGCAGCCTGTATCTCAGCACAGGAATAAGGTAGGGAAGAATTCTAAGGCTCATTTTGACTGCCTCCAGAAGTTAGATCAGATGGCAAATTGGATTTGGTGCTAGGTCTTTCCCTTTAGGTTTTACCCCAACAATGTTTTCATTAGTTTCGCTCACTCTCGAAATCAAGCATTTTACAGCAGGTTGGAGCAGCCTGTATCTCAGCACAGGAATAAGGTAGGGAAGAATTCTAAGGATCATTTTGACTGCCTCCAGAAGTTAGATCAGATGGCAAATTGGATTTGGTGCTAGGTCTTTCCTTTAGGTTTTACCCCAACAATGTTTTCATTAGTTTCGCTCACTCTCGAAATCAAGCATTTTACAGCAGGTTGGAGCAGCCTGTATCTCAGCACAGGAATAAGGTAGGGAAGAATTCTAAGGATCATTTTGACTGCCTCCAGAAGTTAGATCAGATGGCAAATTGGATTTGGTGCTAGGTCTTTCCCTTTAGGTTTTACCCCAACAATGTTTTCATTAGTTTCGCTCACTCTCGAAGTCAAGCATTTTACAGCAGGTTGGAGCAGCCTGTATCTCAGCACAGGAATAAGGTAGGGAAGAATTCTAAGGCTCATTTTGACTGCCTCCAGAAGTTAGATCAGATGGCAAATTGGATTTGGTGCTAGGTCTTTCCCTTTAGGTTTTACCCCAACAATGTTTTCATTAGTTTCGCTCACTCTCGAAATCAAGCATTTTACAGCAGGTTGGAGCAGCCTGTATCTCAGCACAGGAATAAGGTAGGGAAGAATTCTAAGGATCATTTTGACTGCCTCCAGAAGTTAGATCAGATGGCAAATTGGATTTGGTGCTAGGTCTTTCCCTTTAGGTTTTACCCCAACAATGTTTTCATTAGTTTCGCTCACTCTCGAAATCAAGCATTTTACAGCAGGTTGGAGCAGCCTGTATCTCAGCACAGGAATAAGGTAGGGAAGAATTCTAAGGATCATTTTGACTGCCTCCAGAAGTTAGATCAGATGGCAAATTGGATTTGGTGCTAGGTCTTTCCCTTTAGGTTTTACCCCAACAATGTTTTCATTAGTTTCGCTCACTCTCGAAATCAAGCATTTTACAGCAGGTTGGAGCAGCCTGTATCTCAGCACAGGAATAAGGTAGGGAAGAATTCTAAGGCTCATTTTGACTGCCTCCAGAAGTTAGATCAGATGGCAAATTGGATTTGGTGCTAGGTCTTTCCCTTTAGGTTTTACCCCCAACAATGTTTTCATTAGTTTCGCTCACTCTCGAAATCAAGCATTTTACAGCAGGTTGGAGCAGCCTGTATCTCAGCACAGGAATAAGGTAGGGAAGAATTCTAAGGCTCATTTTGACTGCCTCCAGAAGTTAGATCAGATGGCAAATTGGATTTGGTGCTAGGTCTTTCCCTTTAGGTTTTTACCCCAACAATGTTTTCATTAGTTTCGCTCACTCTCGAAATCAAGCATTTTACAGCAGGTTGGAGCAGCCTGTATCTCAGCACAGGAATAAGGTAGGGAAGAATTCTAAGGCTCATTTTGACTGCCTCCAGAAGTTAGATCAGATGGCAAACTGGATTTGGTGCTAGGTCTTTCCCTTTAGGTTTTACCCCAACAATGTTTTCATTAGTTTCGCTCACTCTCGAAATCAAGCATTTTACAGCAGGTTGGAGCAGCCTGTATCTCAGCACAGGAATAAGGTAGGGAAGAATTCTAAGGATCATTTTGACTGCCTCCAGAAGTTAGATCAGATGGCAAATTGGATTTGGTGCTAGGTCTTTCCCTTTAGGTTTTACCCCAACAATGTTTTCATTAGTTTCGCTCACTCTCGAAATCAAGCATTTTACAGCAGGTTGGAGCAGCCTGTATCTCAGCACAGGAATAAGGTAGGGAAGAATTCTAAGGATCATTTTGACTGCCTCCAGAAGTTAGATCAGATGGCAAATTGGATTTGGTGCTAGGTCTTTCCCTTTAGGTTTTACCCCAACAATGTTTTCATTAGTTTCGCTCACTCTCGAAATCAAGCATTTTACAGCAGGTTGGAGCAGCCTGTATCTCAGCACAGGAATAAGGTAGGGAAGAATTCTAAGGATCATTTTGACTGCCTCCAGAAGTTAGATCAGATGGCAAATTGGATTTGGTGCTAGGTCTTTCCCTTTAGGTTTTACCCCAACAATGTTTTCATTAGTTTCGCTCACTCTCGAAATCAAGCATTTTACAGCAGGTTGGAGCAGCCTGTATCTCAGCACAGGAATAAGGTAGGGAAGAATTCTAAGGCTCATTTTGACTGCCTCCAGAAGTTAGATCAGATGGCAAATTGGATTTGGTGCTAGGTCTTTCCCTTTAGGTTTTACCCCAACAATGTTTTCATTAGTTTCGCTCACTCTCGAAATCAAGCATTTTACAGCAGGTTGGAGCAGCCTGTATCTCAGCACAGGAATAAGGTAGGGAAGAATTCTAAGGCTCATTTTGACTGCCTCCAGAAGTTAGATCAGATGGCAAATTGGATTTGGTGCTAGGTCTTTCCCTTTAGGTTTTACCCCAACAATGTTTTCATTAGTTTCGCTCACTCTCGAAATCAAGCATTTTACAGCAGGTTGGAGCAGCCTGTATCTCAGCACAGGAATAAGGTAGGGAAGAATTCTAAGGCTCATTTTGACTGCCTCCAGAAGTTAGATCAGATGGCAAATTGGATTTGGTGCTAGGTCTTTCCCTTTAGGTTTTACCCCAACAATGTTTTCATTAGTTTCGCTCACATCTCGAAATCAAGCATTTTACAGCAGGTTGGAGCAGCCTGTATCTCAGCACAGGAATAAGGTAGGGAAGAATTCTAAGGCTCATTTTGACTGCCTCCAGAAGTTAGATCAGATGGCAAATTGGATTTGGTGCTAGGTCTTTCCCTTTAGGTTTTACCCCAACAATGTTTTCATTAGTTTCGCTCACTCTCGAAAGCAAGCATTTTACAGCAGGTTGGAGCAGCCTGTATCTCAGCACAGGAATAAGGTAGGGAAGAATTCTAAGGATCATTTTGACTGCCTCCAGAAGTTAGATCAGATGGCAAATTGGATTTGGTGCTAGGTCTTTCCCTTTAGGTTTTACCCCAACAATGTTTTCATTAGTTTCGCTCACTCTCGAAATCAAGCATTTTACAGCAGGTTGGAGCAGCCTGTATCTCAGCACAGGAATAAGGTAGGGAAGAATTCTAAGGATCATTTTGACTGCCTCCAGAAGTTAGATCAGATGGCAAATTGGATTTGGTGCTAGGTCTTTCCCTTTAGGTTTTACCCCAACAATGTTTTCATTAGTTTCGCTCACTCTCGAAATCAAGCATTTTACAGCAGGTTGGAGCAGCCTGTATCTCAGCACAGGAATAAGGTAGGGAAGAATTCAAATGCTCATTTTGACTGCCTCCAGAAGTTAGATCAGATGGCAAATTGGGATTTGGTGCTAGGTCTTTCCCTTTAGGTTTTACCCCCAACAATGTTTTCATTAGTTTCGCTCACTCTCAAAATCAAGCATTTTACAGCAGGTTGGAGCAGCCTGTATCTCAGCACAGGAATAAGGTAGGGAAGAATTCTAAGGATCATTTTGACTGCCTCCAGAAGTTAGATCAGATGGCAAATTGGATTTGGTGCTAGGTCTTTCCCTTTAGGTTTTACCCCAACAATGTTTTCATTAGTTTCGCTCACTCTCGAAATCAAGCATTTTACAGCAGGTTGGAGCAGCCTGTATCTCAGCACAGGAATAAGGTAGGGAAGAATTCTAAGGCTCATTTTGACTGCCTCCAGAAGTTAGATCAGATGGCAAATTGGATTTGGTGCTAGGTCTTTCCCTTTAGGTTTTACCCCAACAATGTTTTCATTAGTTTCGCTCACTCTCGAAATCAAGCATTTTACAGCAGGTTGGAGCAGCCTGTATCTCAGCACAGGAATAAGGTAGGGAAGAATTCTAAGGCTCATTTTGACTGCCTCCAGAAGTTAGATCAGATGGCAAACTGGATTTGGTGCTAGGTCTTTCCCTTTAGGTTTTACCCCAACAATGTTTTCATTAGTTTCGCTCACTCTCGAAATCAAGCATTTTACAGCAGGTTGGAGCAGCCTGTATCTCAGCACAGGAATAAGGTAGGGAAGAATTCTAAGGATCATTTTGACTGCCTCCAGAAGTTAGATCAGATGGCAAATTGGATTTGGTGCTAGGTCTTTCCCTTTAGGTTTTACCCCAACAATGTTTTCATTAGTTTCGCTCACTCTCGAAATCAAGCATTTTACAGCAGGTTGGAGCAGCCTGTATCTCAGCACAGGAATAAGGTAGGGAAGAATTCTAAGGATCATTTGACTGCCTCCAGAAGTTAGATCAGATGGCAAATTGGATTTGGTGCTAGGTCTTTCCCTTTAGGTTTTACCCCAACAATGTTTTCATTAGTTTCGCTCACTCTCGAAATCAAGCATTTTACAGCAGGTTGGAGCAGCCTGTATCTCAGCACAGGAATAAGGTAGGGAAGAATTCTAAGGATCATTTTGACTGCCTCCAGAAGTTAGATCAGATGGCAAATTGGATTTGGTGCTAGGTCTTTCCCTTTAGGTTTTACCCCAACAATGTTTTCATTAGTTTCGCTCACTCTCGAAATCAAGCATTTTACAGCAGGTTGGAGCAGCCTGTATCTCAGCACAGGAATAAGGTAGGGAAGAATTCTAAGGCTCATTTTGACTGCCTCCAGAAGTTAGATCAGATGGCAAATTGGATTTGGTGCTAGGTCTTTCCCTTTAGGTTTTACCCCAACAATGTTTTCATTAGTTTCGCTCACTCTCGAAATCAAGCATTTTACAGCAGGTTGGAGCAGCCTGTATCTCAGCACAGGAATAAGGTAGGGAAGAATTCTAAGGCTCATTTTGACTGCCTCCAGAAGTTAGATCAGATGGCAAATTGGATTTGGTGCTAGGTCTTTCCCTTTAGGTTTTACCCCAACAATGTTTTCATTAGTTTCGCTCACTCTCGAAATCAAGCATTTTACAGCAGGTTGGAGCAGCCTGTATCTCAGCACAGGAATAAGGTAGGGAAGAATTCTAAGGCTCATTTGACTGCCTCCAGAAGTTAGATCAGATGGCAAATTGGATTTGGTGCTAGGTCTTTCCCTTTAGGTTTTACCCCAACAATGTTTTCATTAGTTTCGCTCACTCTCGAAATCAAGCATTTTACAGCAGGTTGGAGCAGCCTGTATCTCAGCACAGGAATAAGGTAGGGAAGAATTCTAAGGATCATTTTGACTGCCTCCAGAAGTTAGATCAGATGGCAAATTGGATTTGGTGCTAGGTCTTTCCCTTTAGGTTTTACCCCAACAATGTTTTCATTAGTTTCGCTCACTCTCGAAAGCAAGCATTTTACAGCAGGTTGGAGCAGCCTGTATCTCAGCACAGGAATAAGGTAGGGAAGAATTCTAAGGATCATTTTGACTGCCTCCAGAAGTTAGATCAGATGGCAAATTGGATTTGGTGCTAGGTCTTTCCCTTTAGGTTTTACCCCAACAATGTTTTCATTAGTTTCGCTCACTCTCGAAATCAAGCATTTTACAGCAGGTTGGAGCAGCCTGTATCTCAGCACAGGAATAAGGTAGGGAAGAATTCTAAGGATCATTTTGACTGCCTCCAGAAGTTAGATCAGATGGCAAATTGGATTTGGTGCTAGGTCTTTCCCTTTAGGTTTTACCCCAACAATGTTTTCATTAGTTTAGCTCACTCTCGAAATCAAGCATTTTACAGCAGGTTGGAGCAGCCTGTATCTCAGCACAGGAATAAGGTAGGGAAGAATTCAAATGCTCATTTTGACTGCCTCCAGAAGTTAGATCAGATGGCAAATTGGATTTGGTGCTAGGTCTTTCCCTTTAGGTTTTACCCCAACAATGTTTTCATTAGTTTCGCTCACTCTCAAAATCAAGCATTTTACAGCAGGTTGGAGCAGCCTGTATCTCAGCACAGGAATAAGGTAGGGAAGAATTCTAAGGATCATTTTGACTGCCTCCAGAAGTTAGATCAGATGGCAAATTGGATTTGGTGCTAGGTCTTTCCCTTTAGGTTTTACCCCAACAATGTTTTCATTAGTTTCGCTCACTCTCGAAATCAAGCATTTTACAGCAGGTTGGAGCAGCCTGTATCTCAGCACAGGAATAAGGTAGGGAAGAATTCTAAGGCTCATTTTGACTGCCTCCAGAAGTTAGATCAGATGGCAAATTGGATTTGGTGCTAGGTCTTTCCCTTTAGGTTTTACCCCAACAATGTTTTCATTAGTTTCGCTCACTCTCGAAATCAAGCATTTTACAGCAGGTTGGAGCAGCCTGTATCTCAGCACAGGAATAAGGTAGGGAAGAATTCTAAGGATCATTTTGACTGCCTCCAGAAGTTAGATCAGATGGCAAATTGGATTTGGTGCTAGGTCTTTCCCTTTAGGTTTTACCCCAACAATGTTTTCATTAGTTTCGCTCACTCTCGAAAGCAAGCATTTTACAGCACGTTGGAGCAGCCTGTATCTCAGCACAGGAATAAGGTAGGGAAGAATTCTAAGGCTCATTTTGACTGCCTCCAGAAGTTAGATCAGATGGCAAATTGGATTTGGTGCTAGGTCTTTCCCTTTAGGTTTTACCCCAACAATGTTTTCATTAGTTTCGCTCACTCTCGAAATCAAGCATTTTACAGCAGGTTGGAGCAGCCTGTATCTCAGCACAGGAATAAGGTAGGGAAGAATTCTAAGGATCATTTTGACTGCCTCCAGAAGTTAGATCAGATGGCAAATTGGATTTGGTGCTAGGTCTTTCCCTTTAGGTTTTACCCCAACAATGTTTTCATTAGTTTCGCTCACTCTCAAAATCAAGCATTTTACAGCAGGTTGGAGCAGCCTGTATCTCAGCACAGGAATAAGGTAGGGAAGAATTCTAAGGCTCATTTTGACTGCCTCCAGAAGTTAGATCAGATGGCAAATTGGATTTGGTGCTAGGTCTTTCCCTTTAGGTTTTACCCCAACAATGTTTTCATTAGTTTCGCTCACTCTCGAAATCAAGCATTTTACAGCAGGTTGGAGCAGCCTGTATCTCAGCACAGGAATAAGGTAGGGAAGAATTCTAAGGATCATTTTGACTGCCTCCAGAAGTTAGATCAGATGGCAAATTGGATTTGGTGCTAGGTCTTTCCCTTTAGGTTTTACCCCAACAATGTTTTCATTAGTTTCGCTCACTCTCAAAAGCAAGCATTTTACAGCAGGTTGGAGCAGCCTGTATCTCAGCACAGGAATAAGGTAGGGAAGAATTCTAAGGATCATTTTGACTGCCTCCAGAAGTTAGATCAGATGGCAAATTGGATTTGGTGCTAGGTCTTTCCCTTTAGGTTTTACCCCAACAATGTTTTCATTAGTTTCGCTCACTCTCGAAAGCAAGCATTTTACAGCAGGTTGGAGCAGCCTGTATCTCAGCACAGGAATAAGGTAGGGAAGAATTCTAAGGATCATTTTGACTGCCTCCAGAAGTTAGATCAGATGGCAAATTGGATTTGGTGCTAGGTCTTTCCCTTTAGGTTTTACCCCAACAATGTTTTCATTAGTTTCGCTCACTCTCGAAATCAAGCATTTTACAGCAGGTTGGAGCAGCCTGTATCTCAGCACAGGAATAAGGTAGGGAAGAATTCTAAGGATCATTTTGACTGCCTCCAGAAGTTAGATCAGATGGCAAATTGGATTTGGTGCTAGGTCTTTCCCTTTAGGTTTTACCCCAACAATGTTTTCATTAGTTTCGCTCACTCTCGAAATCAAGCATTTTACAGCAGGTTGGAGCAGCCTGTATCTCAGCACAGGAATAAGGTAGGGAAGAATTCTAAGGATCATTTTGACTGCCTCCAGAAGTTAGATCAGATGGCAAATTGGATTTGGTGCTAGGTCTTTCCCTTTAGGTTTTACCCCAACAATGTTTTCATTAGTTTCGCTCACTCTCGAAATCAAGCATTTTACAGCAGGTTGGAGCAGCCTGTATCTCAGCACAGGAATAAGGTAGGGAAGAATTCTAAGGATCATTTTGACTGCCTCCAGAAGTTAGATCAGATGGCAAATTGGATTTGGTGCTAGGTCTTTCCCTTTAGGTTTTACCCCAACAATGTTTTCATTAGTTTCGCTCACTCTCGAAATCAAGCATTTTACAGCAGGTTGGAGCAGCCTGTATCTCAGCACAGGAATAAGGTAGGGAAGAATTCTAAGGATCATTTTGACTGCCTCCAGAAGTTAGATCAGATGGCAAATTGGATTTGGTGCTAGGTCTTTCCCTTTAGGTTTTACCCCAACAATGTTTTCATTAGTTTCGCTCACTCTCGAAATCAAGCATTTTACAGCAGGTTGGAGCAGCCTGCATCTCAGCACAGGAATAAGGTAGGGAAGAATTCTAAGGCTCATTTTGACTGCCTCCAGAAGTTAGATCAGATGGCAAATTGGATTTGGTGCTAGGTCTTTCCCTTTAGGTTTTACCCCAACAATGTTTTCATTAGTTTCGCTCACTCTCGAAATCAAGCATTTTACAGCAGGTTGGAGCAGCCTGTATCTCAGCACAGGAATAAGGTAGGGAAGAATTCTAAGGATCATTTTGACTGCCTCCAGAAGTTAGATCAGATGGCAAATTGGATTTGGTGCTAGGTCTTTCCCTTTAGGTTTTACCCCAACAATGTTTTCATTAGTTTCGCTCACTCTCGAAATCAAGCATTTTACAGCAGGTTGGAGCAGCCTGTATCTCAGCACAGGAATAAGGTAGGGAAGAATTCTAAGGATCATTTTGACTGCCTCCAGAAGTTAGATCAGATGGCAAATTGGATTTGGTGCTAGGTCTTTCCCTTTAGGTTTTACCCCAACAATGTTTTCATTAGTTTCGCTCACTCTCGAAATCAAGCATTTTACAGCAGCAGGTTGGAGCAGCCTGCATCTCAGCACAGGAATAAGGTAGGGAAGAATTCTAAGGCTCATTTTGACTGCCTCCAGAAGTTAGATCAGATGGCAAATTGGATTTGGTGCTAGGTCTTTCCCTTTAGGTTTTACCCCAACAATGTTTTCATTAGTTTCGCTCACTCTCGAAATCAAGCATTTTACAGCAGGTTGGAGCAGCCTGTATCTCAGCACAGGAATAAGGTAGGGAAGAATTCTAAGGATCATTTTGACTGCCTCCAGAAGTTAGATCAGATGGCAAATTGGATTTGGTGCTAGGTCTTTCCCTTTAGGTTTTACCCCAACAATGTTTTCATTAGTTTCGCTCACTCTCGAAATCAAGCATTTTACAGCAGGTTGGAGCAGCCTGTATCTCAGCACAGGAATAAGGTAGGGAAGAATTCTAAGGATCATTTTGACTGCCTCCAGAAGTTAGATCAGATGGCAAATTGGATTTGGTGCTAGGTCTTTCCCTTTAGGTTTTACCCCAACAATGTTTTCATTAGTTTCGCTCACTCTCGAAAGCAAGCATTTTACAGCAGGTTGAGCAGCCTGTATCTCAGCACAGGAATAAGGTAGGGAAGAATTCTAAGGATCATTTTGACTGCCTCCAGAAGTTAGATCAGATGGCAAATTGGATTTGGTGCTAGGTCTTTCCCTTTAGGTTTTACCCCAACAATGTTTTCATTAGTTTCGCTCACTCTCGAAATCAAGCATTTTACAGCAGGTTGGAGCAGCCTGTATCTCAGCACAGGAATAAGGTAGGGAAGAATTCTAAGGATCATTTTGACTGCCTCCAGAAGTTAGATCAGATGGCAAATTGGATTTGGTGCTAGGTCTTTCCCTTTAGGTTTTACCCCAACAATGTTTTCATTAGTTTCGCTCACTCTCGAAATCAAGCATTTTACAGCAGGTTGGAGCAGCCTGTATCTCAGCACAGGAATAAGGTAGGGAAGAATTCTAAGGATCATTTTGACTGCCTCCAGAAGTTAGATCAGATGGCAAATTGGATTTGGTGCTAGGTCTTTCCCTTTAGGTTTTACCCCAACAATGTTTTCATTAGTTTCGCTCACTCTCGAAATCAAGCATTTTAAGGCAGGTTGGAGCAGCCTGTATCTCAGCACAGGAATAAGGTAGGGAAGAATTCTAAGGATCATTTTGACTGCCTCCAGAAGTTAGATCAGATGGCAAATTGGATTTGGTGCTAGGTCTTTCCCTTTAGGTTTTACCCCAACAATGTTTTCATTAGTTTCGCTCACTCTCGAAATCAAGCATTTTACAGCAGGTTGGAGCAGCCTGTATCTCAGCACAGGAATAAGGTAGGGAAGAATTCTAAGGATCATTTTGACTGCCTCCAGAAGTTAGATCAGATGGCAAATTGGATTTGGTGCTAGGTCTTTCCCTTTAGGTTTTACCCCAACAATGTTTTCATTAGTTTCGCTCACTCTCGAAATCAAGCATTTTACAGCAGGTTGGAGCAGCCTGCATCTCAGCACAGGAATAAGGTAGGGAAGAATTCTAAGGCTCATTTTGACTGCCTCCAGAAGTTAGATCAGATGGCAAATTGGATTTGGTGCTAGGTCTTTCCCTTTAGGTTTTACCCCAACAATGTTTTCATTAGTTTCGCTCACTCTCGAAATCAAGCATTTTACAGCAGGTTGGAGCAGCCTGTATCTCAGCACAGGAATAAGGTAGGGAAGAATTCTAAGGCTCATTTTGACTGCCTCCAGAAGTTAGATCAGATGGCAAATTGGATTTGGTGCTAGGTCTTTCCCTTTAGGTTTTACCCCAACAATGTTTTCATTAGTTTCGCTCACTCTCGAAATCAAGCATTTTACAGCAGGTTGGAGCAGCCTGTATCTCAGCACAGGAATAAGGTAGGGAAGAATTCTAAGGATCATTTTGACTGCCTCCAGAAGTTAGATCAGATGGCAAATTGGATTTGGTGCTAGGTCTTTCCCTTTAGGTTTTACCCCAACAATGTTTTCATTAGTTTCGCTCACTCTCGAAATCAAGCATTTTACAGCAGGTTGGAGCAGCCTGCATCTCAGCACAGGAATAAGGTAGGGAAGAATTCTAAGGCTCATTTTGACTGCCTCCAGAAGTTAGATCAGATGGCAAATTGGATTTGGTGCTAGGTCTTTCCCTTTAGGTTTTACCCCAACAATGTTTTCATTAGTTTCGCTCACTCTCGAAATCAAGCATTTTACAGCAGGTTGGAGCAGCCTGTATCTCAGCACAGGAATAAGGTAGGGAAGAATTCTAAGGATCATTTTGACTGCCTCCAGAAGTTAGATCAGATGGCAAATTGGATTTGGTGCTAGGTCTTTCCCTTTAGGTTTTACCCCAACAATGTTTTCATTAGTTTCGCTCACTCTCGAATCAAGCATTTTACAGCAGGTTGGAGCAGCCTGTATCTCAGCACAGGAATAAGGTAGGGAAGAATTCTAAGGATCATTTTGACTGCCTCCAGAAGTTAGATCAGATGGCAAATTGGATTTGGTGCTAGGTCTTTCCCTTTAGGTTTTACCCCAACAATGTTTTCATTAGTTTCGCTCACTCTCGAAAGCAAGCATTTTACAGCAGGTTGGAGCAGCCTGTATCTCAGCACAGGAATAAGGTAGGGAAGAATTCTAAGGATCATTTTGACTGCCTCCAGAAGTTAGATCAGATGGCAAATTGGATTTGGTGCTAGGTCTTTCCCTTTAGGTTTTACCCCAACAATGTTTTCATTAGTTTCGCTCACTCTCGAAAGCAAGCATTTTACAGCAGGTTGGAGCAGCCTGTATCTCAGCACAGGAATAAGGTAGGGAAGAATTAAAATGCTCATTTTGACTGCCTCCAGAAGTTAGATCAGATGGCAAATTGGATTTGGTGCTAGGTCTTTCCCTTTAGGTTTTACCCCAACAATGTTTTCATTAGTTTCGCTCACTCTCGAAATCAAGCATTTTACAGCAGGTTGGAGCAGCCTGTATCTCAGCACAGGAATAAGGTAGGGAAGAATTCTAAGGATCATTTTGACTGCCTCCAGAAGTTAGATCAGATGGCAAATTGGATTTGGTGCTAGGTCTTTCCCTTAGGTTTTACCCCAACAATGTTTTCATTAGTTTCGCTCACTCTCGAAATCAAGCATTTTACAGCAGGTTGGAGCAGCCTGTATCTCAGCACAGGAATAAGGTAGGGAAGAATTCTAAGGATCATTTTGACTGCCTCCAGAAGTTAGATCAGATGGCAAATTGGATTTGGTGCTAGGTCTTTCCCTTTAGGTTTTACCCCAACAATGTTTTCATTAGTTTCGCTCACTCTCAAAAGCAAGCATTTTACAGCAGGTTGGAGCAGCCTGTATCTCAGCACAGGAATAAGGTAGGGAAGAATTCTAAGGATCATTTTGACTGCCTCCAGAAGTTAGATCAGATGGCAAATTGGATTTGGTGCTAGGTCTTTCCCTTTAGGTTTTACCCCAACAATGTTTTCATTAGTTTCGCTCACTCTCGAAATCAAGCATTTTACAGCAGGTTGGAGCAGCCTGTATCTCAGCACAGGAATAAGGTAGGGAAGAATTCTAAGGATCATTTTGACTGCCTCCAGAAGTTAGATCAGATGGCAAATTGGATTTGGTGCTAGGTCTTTCCCTTTAGGTTTTACCCCAACAATGTTTTCATTAGTTTCGCTCACTCTCGAAATCAAGCATTTTACAGCAGGTTGGAGCAGCCTGTATCTCAGCACAGGAATAAGGTAGGGAAGAATTCTAAGGATCATTTTGACTGCCTCCAGAAGTTAGATCAGATGGCAAATTGGATTTGGTGCTAGGTCTTTCCCTTTAGGTTTTACCCCAACAATGTTTTCATTAGTTTCGCTCACTCTCGAAATCAAGCATTTTACAGCAGGTTGGAGCAGCCTGTATCTCAGCACAGGAATAAGGTAGGGAAGAATTCTAAGGATCATTTTGACTGCCTCCAGAAGTTAGATCAGATGGCAAATTGGATTTGGTGCTAGGTCTTTCCCTTTAGGTTTTACCCCAACAATGTTTTCATTAGTTTCGCTCACTCTCGAAATCAAGCATTTTACAGCAGGTTGGAGCAGCCTGTATCTCAGCACAGGAATAAGGTAGGGAAGAATTCTAAGGCTCATTTTGACTGCCTCCAGAAGTTAGATCAGATGGCAAATTGGATTTGGTGCTAGGTCTTTCCCTTTAGGTTTTACCCCAACAATGTTTTCATTAGTTTCGCTCACTCTCGAAATCAAGCATTTTACAGCAGGTTGGAGCAGCCTGCATCTCAGCACAGGAATAAGGTAGGGAAGAATTCTAAGGCTCATTTTGACTGCCTCCAGAAGTTAGATCAGATGGCAAATTGGATTTGGTGCTAGGTCTTTCCCTTTAGGTTTTACCCCAACAATGTTTTCATTAGTTTCGCTCACTCTCGAAATCAAGCATTTTACAGCAGGTTGGAGCAGCCTGTATCTCAGCACAGGAATAAGGTAGGGAAGAATTCTAAGGATCATTTTGACTGCCTCCAGAAGTTAGATCAGATGGCAAATTGGATTTGGTGCTAGGTCTTTCCCTTTAGGTTTTACCCCAACAATGTTTTCATTAGTTTCGCTCACTCTCGAAATCAAGCATTTTACAGCAGGTTGGAGCAGCCTGTATCTCAGCACAGGAATAAGGTAGGGAAGAATTCTAAGGATCATTTTGACTGCCTCCAGAAGTTAGATCAGATGGCAAATTGGATTTGGTGCTAGGTCTTTCCCTTTAGGTTTTACCCCAACAATGTTTTCATTAGTTTCGCTCACTCTCGAAAGCAAGCATTTTACAGCAGGTTGGAGCAGCCTGTATCTCAGCACAGGAATAAGGTAGGGAAGAATTCTAAGGATCATTTTGACTGCCTCCAGAAGTTAGATCAGATGGCAAATTGGATTTGGTGCTAGGTCTTTCCCTTTAGGTTTTACCCCAACAATGTTTTCATTAGTTTCGCCTCACTCTCGAAATCAAGCATTTTACAGCAGGTTGGAGCAGCCTGTATCTCAGCACAGGAATAAGGTAGGGAAGAATTCTAAGGATCATTTTGACTGCCTCCAGAAGTTAGATCAGATGGCAAATTGGATTTGGTGCTAGGTCTTTCCCTTAGGTTTTACCCCAACAATGTTTTCATTAGTTTCGCTCACTCTCGAAATCAAGCATTTTACAGCAGGTTGGAGCAGCCTGCATCTCAGCACAGGAATAAGGTAGGGAAGAATTCTAAGGATCATTTTGACTGCCTCCAGAAGTTAGATCAGATGGGCAAATTGGATTTGGTGCTAGGTCTTTCCCTTTAGGTTTTACCCCAACAATGTTTTCATTAGTTTCGCTCACTCTCGAAATCAAGCATTTTACAGCAGGTTGGAGCAGCCTGTATCTCAGCACAGGAATAAGGTAGGGAAGAATTCTAAGGATCATTTTGACTGCCTCCAGAAGTTAGATCAGATGGCAAATTGGATTTGGTGCTAGGTCTTTCCCTTTAGGTTTTACCCCAACAATGTTTTCATTAGTTTCGCTCACTCTCGAAATCAAGCATTTTACAGCAGGTTGGAGCAGCCTGTATCTCAGCACAGGAATAAGGTAGGGAAGAATTCTAAGGATCATTTTGACTGCCTCCAGAAGTTAGATCAGATGGCAAATTGGATTTGGTGCTAGGTCTTTCCCTTTAGGTTTTACCCCAACAATGTTTTCATTAGTTTCGCTCACTCTCGAAATCAAGCATTTTACAGCAGGTTGGAGCAGCCTGCATCTCAGCACAGGAATAAGGTAGGGAAGAATTCTAAGGCTCATTTTGACTGCCTCCAGAAGTTAGATCAGATGGCAAATTGGATTTGGTGCTAGGTCTTTCCCTTTAGGTTTTACCCCAACAATGTTTTCATTAGTTTCGCTCACTCTCGAAATCAAGCATTTTACAGCAGGTTGGAGCAGCCTGTATCTCAGCACAGGAATAAGGTAGGGAAGAATTCTAAGGATCATTTTGACTGCCTCCAGAAGTTAGATCAGATGGCAAATTGGATTTGGTGCTAGGTCTTTCCCTTTAGGTTTTACCCCAACAATGTTTTCATTAGTTTCGCTCACTCTCGAAATCAAGCATTTTACAGCAGGTTGGAGCAGCCTGTATCTCAGCACAGGAATAAGGTAGGGAAGAATTCTAAGGATCATTTTGACTGCCTCCAGAAGTTAGATCAGATGGCAAATTGGATTTGGTGCTAGGTCTTTCCCTTTAGGTTTTACCCCAACAATGTTTTCATTAGTTTCGCTCACTCTCGAAAGCAAGCATTTTACAGCAGGTTGGAGCAGCCTGTATCTCAGCACAGGAATAAGGTAGGAAGAATTCTAAGGATCATTTTGACTGCCTCCAGAAGTTAGATCAGATGGCAAATTGGATTTGGTGCTAGGTCTTTCCCTTTAGGTTTTACCCCAACAATGTTTTCATTAGTTTCGCTCACTCTCGAAATCAAGCATTTTACAGCAGGTTGGAGCAGCCTGTATCTCAGCACAGGAATAAGGTAGGGAAGAATTCTAAGGATCATTTTGACTGCCTCCAGAAGTTAGATCAGATGGCAAATTGGATTTGGTGCTAGGTCTTTCCCTTTAGGTTTTACCCCAACAATGTTTTCATTAGTTTCGCTCACTCTCGAAATCAAGCATTTTACAGCAGGTTGGAGCAGCCTGTATCTCAGCACAGGAATAAGGTAGGGAAGAATTCTAAGGATCATTTTGACTGCCTCCAGAAGTTAGATCAGATGGCAAATTGGATTTGGTGCTAGGTCTTTCCCTTTAGGTTTTACCCCAACAATGTTTTCATTAGTTTCGCTCACTCTCGAAATCAAGCATTTTACAGCAGGTTGGAGCAGCCTGTATCTCAGCACAGGAATAAGGTAGGGAAGAATTCTAAGGATCATTTTGACTGCCTCCAGAAGTTAGATCAGATGGCAAATTGGATTTGGTGCTAGGTCTTTCCCTTTAGGTTTTACCCCAACAATGTTTTCATTAGTTTCGCTCACTCTCGAAATCAAGCATTTTACAGCAGGTTGGAGCAGCCTGTATCTCAGCACAGGAATAAGGTAGGGAAGAATTCTAAGGATCATTTTGACTGCCTCCAGAAGTTAGATCAGATGGCAAATTGGATTTGGTGCTAGGTCTTTCCCTTTAGGTTTTACCCCAACAATGTTTTCATTAGTTTCGCTCACTCTCGAAATCAAGCATTTTACAGCAGGTTGGAGCAGCCTGCATCTCAGCACAGGAATAAGGTAGGGAAGAATTCTAAGGATCATTTTGACTGCCTCCAGAAGTTAGATCAGATGGCAAATTGGATTTGGTGCTAGGTCTTTCCCTTTAGGTTTTACCCCAACAATGTTTTCATTAGTTTCGCTCACTCTCGAAATCAAGCATTTTACAGCAGGTTGGAGCAGCCTGTATCTCAGCACAGGAATAAGGTAGGGAAGAATTCTAAGGCTCATTTTGACTGCCTCCAGAAGTTAGATCAGATGGCAAATTGGATTTGGTGCTAGGTCTTTCCCTTTAGGTTTTACCCCAACAATGTTTTCATTAGTTTCGCTCACTCTCGAAATCAAGCATTTTACAGCAGGTTGGAGCAGCCTGTATCTCAGCACAGGAATAAGGTAGGGAAGAATTCTAAGGATCATTTTGACTGCCTCCAGAAGTTAGATCAGATGGCAAATTTGATTTGGTGCTAGGTCTTTCCCTTTAGGTTTTACCCCAACAATGTTTTCATTAGTTTCGCTCACTCTCGAAAGCAAGCATTTTACAGCAGGTTGGAGCAGCCTGTATCTCAGCACAGGAATAAGGTAGGGAAGAATTCTAAGGATCATTTTGACTGCCTCCAGAAGTTAGATCAGATGGCAAATTGGATTTGGTGCTAGGTCTTTCCCTTTAGGTTTTACCCCAACAATGTTTTCATTAGTTTCGCTCACTCTCGAAAGCAAGCATTTTACAGCAGGTTGGAGCAGCCTGTATCTCAGCACAGGAATAAGGTAGGGAAGAATTAAAATGCTCATTTTGACTGCCTCCAGAAGTTAGATCAGATGGCAAATTGGATTGGTGCTAGGTCTTTCCCTTTAGGTTTTACCCCAACAATGTTTTCATTAGTTTCGCTCACTCTCGAAATCAAGCATTTTACAGCAGGTTGGAGCAGCCTGTATCTCAGCACAGGAATAAGGTAGGGAAGAATTCTAAGGATCATTTTGACTGCCTCCAGAAGTTAGATCAGATGGCAAATTGGATTTGGTGCTAGGTCTTTCCCTTTAGGTTTTACCCCAACAATGTTTTCATTAGTTTCGCTCACTCTCGAAATCAAGCATTTTACAGCAGGTTGGAGCAGCCTGTATCTCAGCACAGGAATAAGGTAGGGAAGAATTCTAAGGATCATTTTGACTGCCTCCAGAAGTTAGATCAGATGGCAAATTGGATTTGGTGCTAGGTCTTTCCCTTAGGTTTTACCCCAACAATGTTTTCATTAGTTTCGCTCACTCTCAAAAGCAAGCATTTTACAGCAGGTTGGAGCAGCCTGTATCTCAGCACAGGAATAAGGTAGGGAAGAATTCTAAGGATCATTTTGACTGCCTCCAGAAGTTAGATCAGATGGCAAATTGGATTTGGTGCTAGGTCTTTCCCTTTAGGTTTTACCCCAACAATGTTTTCATTAGTTTCGCTCACTCTCGAAATCAAGCATTTTACAGCAGGTTGGAGCAGCCTGTATCTCAGCACAGGAATAAGGTAGGGAAGAATTCTAAGGATCATTTTGACTGCCTCCAGAAGTTAGATCAGATGGCAAATTGGATTTGGTGCTAGGTCTTTCCCTTTAGGTTTTACCCCAACAATGTTTTCATTAGTTTCGCTCACTCTCGAAATCAAGCATTTTACAGCAGGTTGGAGCAGCCTGTATCTCAGCACAGGAATAAGGTAGGGAAGAATTCTAAGGATCATTTTGACTGCCTCCAGAAGTTAGATCAGATGGCAAATTGGATTTGGTGCTAGGTCTTTCCCTTTAGGTTTTACCCCAACAATGTTTTCATTAGTTTCGCTCACTCTCGAAATCAAGCATTTTACAGCAGGTTGGAGCAGCCTGTATCTCAGCACAGGAATAAGGTAGGGAAGAATTCTAAGGATCATTTTGACTGCCTCCAGAAGTTAGATCAGATGGCAAATTGGATTTGGTGCTAGGTCTTTCCCTTTAGGTTTTACCCCAACAATGTTTTCATTAGTTTCGCTCACTCTCGAAATCAAGCATTTTACAGCAGGTTGGAGCAGCCTGTATCTCAGCACAGGAATAAGGTAGGGAAGAATTCTAAGGCTCATTTTGACTGCCTCCAGAAGTTAGATCAGATGGCAAATTGGATTTGGTGCTAGGTCTTTCCCTTTAGGTTTTACCCCAACAATGTTTTCATTAGTTTCGCTCACTCTCGAAATCAAGCATTTTACAGCAGGTTGGAGCAGCCTGCATCTCAGCACAGGAATAAGGTAGGGAAGAATTCTAAGGCTCATTTTGACTGCCTCCAGAAGTTAGATCAGATGGCAAATTGGATTTGGTGCTAGGTCTTTCCCTTTAGGTTTTACCCCAACAATGTTTTCATTAGTTTCGCTCACTCTCGAAATCAAGCATTTTACAGCAGGTTGGAGCAGCCTGTATCTCAGCACAGGAATAAGGTAGGGAAGAATTCTAAGGATCATTTTGACTGCCTCCAGAAGTTAGATCAGATGGCAAATTGGATTTGGTGCTAGGTCTTTCCCTTTAGGTTTTACCCCAACAATGTTTTCATTAGTTTCGCTCACTCTCGAAATCAAGCATTTTACAGCAGGTTGGAGCAGCCTGTATCTCAGCACAGGAATAAGGTAGGGAAGAATTCTAAGGATCATTTTGACTGCCTCCAGAAGTTAGATCAGATGGCAAATTGGATTTGGTGCTAGGTCTTTCCCTTTAGGTTTTACCCCAACAATGTTTTCATTAGTTTCGCTCACTCTCGAAATCAAGCATTTTACAGCAGGTTGGAGCAGCCTGCATCTCAGCACAGGAATAAGGTAGGGAAGAATTCTAAGGATCATTTTGACTGCCTCCAGAAGTTAGATCAGATGGCAAATTGGATTTGGTGCTAGGTCTTTCCCTTTAGGTTTTACCCCAACAATGTTTTCATTAGTTTCGCTCACTCTCAAAAGCAAGCATTTTACAGCAGGTTGGAGCAGCCTGTATCTCAGCACAGGAATAAGGTAGGGAAGAATTCTAAGGATCATTTTGACTGCCTCCAGAAGTTAGATCAGATGGCAAATTGGATTTGGTGCTAGGTCTTTCCCTTTAGGTTTTACCCCAACAATGTTTTCATTAGTTTCGCTCACTCTCGAAATCAAGCATTTTACAGCAGGTTGGAGCAGCCTGCATCTCAGCACAGGAATAAGGTAGGGAAGAATTCTAAGGATCATTTTGACTGCCTCCAGAAGTTAGATCAGATGGCAAATTGGATTTGGTGCTAGGTCTTTCCCTTTAGGTTTTACCCCAACAATGTTTTCATTAGTTTCGCTCACTCTCGAAATCAAGCATTTTACAGCAGGTTGGAGCAGCCTGCATCTCAGCACAGGAATAAGGTAGGGAAGAATTCTAAGGATCATTTTGACTGCCTCCAGAAGTTAGATCAGATGGCAAATTGGATTTGGTGCTAGGTCTTTCCCTTTAGGTTTTACCCCAACAATGTTTTCATTAGTTTCGCTCACTCTCGAAATCAAGCATTTTACAGCAGGTTGGAGCAGCCTGCATCTCAGCACAGGAATAAGGTAGGGAAGAATTCTAAGGATCATTTTGACTGCCTCCAGAAGTTAGATCAGATGGCAAATTGGATTTGGTGCTAGGTCTTTCCCTTTAGGTTTTACCCCAACAATGTTTTCATTAGTTTCGCTCACTCTCGAAAGCAAGCATTTTACAGCAGGTTGGAGCAGCCTGTATCTCAGCACAGGAATAAGGTAGGGAAGAATTCTAAGGATCATTTTGACTGCCTCCAGAAGTTAGATCAGATGGCAAATTGGATTTGGTGCTAGGTCTTTCCCTTTAGGTTTTACCCCAACAATGTTTTCATTAGTTTCGCTCACTCTCAAAAGCAAGCATTTTACAGCAGGTTGGAGCAGCCTGTATCTCAGCACAGGAATAAGGTAGGGAAGAATTCTAAGGATCATTTTGACTGTCTCCAGAAGTTAGATCAGATGGCAAATTGGATTTGGTGCTAGGTCTTTCCCTTTAGGTTTTACCCCAACAATGTTTTCATTAGTTTCGCTCACTCTCGAAATCAAGCATTTTACAGCAGGTTGGAGCAGCCTGTATCTCAGCACAGGAATAAGGTAGGGAAGAATTCTAAGGATCATTTTGACTGCCTCCAGAAGTTAGATCAGATGGCAAATTGGATTTGGTGCTAGGTCTTTCCCTTTAGGTTTTACCCCAACAATGTTTTCATTAGTTTCGCTCACTCTCGAAAGCAAGCATTTTACAGCAGGTTGGAGCAGCCTGTATCTCAGCACAGGAATAAGGTAGGGAAGAATTCAAATGCTCATTTTGACTGCCTCCAGAAGTTAGATCAGATGGCAAATTGGATTTGGTGCTAGGTCTTTCCCTTTAGGTTTTACCCCAACAATGTTTTCATTAGTTTCGCTCACTCTCGAAATCAAGCATTTTACAGCAGGTTGGAGCAGCCTGTATCTCAGCACAGGAAAAAGGTAGGGAAGAATTCTAAGGATCATTTTGACTGCCTCCAGAAGTTAGATCAGATGGCAAATTGGATTTGGTGCTAGGTCTTTCCCTTTAGGTTTTACCCCAACAATGTTTTCATTAGTTTCGCTCACTCTCGAAATCAAGCATTTTACAGCAGGTTGGAGCAGCCTGTATCTCAGCACAGGAATAAGGTAGGGGAAGAATTCTAAGGATCATTTTGACTGCCTCCAGAAGTTAGATCAGATGGCAAATTGGATTTGGTGCTAGGTCTTTCCCTTTAGGTTTTACCCCAACAATGTTTTCATTAGTTTCGCTCACTCTCGAAATCAAGCATTTTACAGCAGGTTGGAGCAGCCTGTATCTCAGCACAGGAATAAGGTAGGGAAGAATTCTAAGGATCATTTTGACTGCCTCCAGAAGTTAGATCAGATGGCAAATTGGATTTGGTGCTAGGTCTTTCCCTTTAGGTTTTACCCCAACAATGTTTTCATTAGTTTCGCTCACTCTCGAAATCAAGCATTTTACAGCAGGTTGGAGCAGCCTGTATCTCAGCACAGGAATAAGGTAGGGAAGAATTCTAAGGCTCATTTTGACTGCCTCCAGAAGTTAGATCAGATGGCAAATTGGATTTGGTGCTAGGTCTTTCCCTTTAGGTTTTACCCCAACAATGTTTTCATTAGTTTCGCTCACTCTCGAAATCAAGCATTTTACAGCAGGTTGGAGCAGCCTGTATCTCAGCACAGGAATAAGGTAGGGAAGAATTCTAAGGCTCATTTTGACTGCCTCCAGAAGTTAGATCAGATGGCAAATTGGATTTGGTGCTAGGTCTTTCCCTTTAGGTTTTACCCCAACAATGTTTTCATTAGTTTCGCTCACTCTCGAAATCAAGCATTTTACAGCAGGTTGGAGCAGCCTGTATCTCAGCACAGGAATAAGGTAGGGAAGAATTCTAAGGATCATTTTGACTGCCTCCAGAAGTTAGATCAGATGGCAAATTGGATTTGGTGCTAGGTCTTTCCCTTTAGGTTTTACCCCAACAATGTTTTCATTAGTTTCGCTCACTCTCGAAATCAAGCATTTTACAGCAGGTTGGAGCAGCCTGTATCTCAGCACAGGAATAAGGTAGGGAAGAATTCTAAGGCTCATTTTGACTGCCTCCAGAAGTTAGATCAGATGGCAAATTGGATTTGGTGCTAGGTCTTTCCCTTTAGGTTTTACCCCAACAATGTTTTCATTAGTTTCGCTCACTCTCGAAATCAAGCATTTTACAGCAGGTTGGAGCAGCCTGTATCTCAGCACAGGAATAAGGTAGGGAAGAATTCTAAGGATCATTTTGACTGCCTCCAGAAGTTAGATCAGATGGCAAATTGGATTTGGTGCTAGGTCTTTCCCTTTAGGTTTTACCCCAACAATGTTTTCATTAGTTTCGCTCACTCTCGAAATCAAGCATTTTACAGCAGGTTGGAGCAGCCTGTATCTCAGCACAGGAATAAGGTAGGGAAGAATTCTAAGGATCATTTTGACTGCCTCCAGAAGTTAGATCAGATGGCAAATTGGATTTGGTGCTAGGTCTTTCCCTTTAGGTTTTACCCCAACAATGTTTTCATTAGTTTCGCTCACTCTCGAAATCAAGCATTTTACAGCAGGTTGGAGCAGCCTGTATCTCAGCACAGGAATAAGGTAGGGAAGAATTCTAAGGCTCATTTTGACTGCCTCCAGAAGTTAGATCAGATGGCAAATTGGATTTGGTGCTAGGTCTTTTCCCTTTAGGTTTTACCCCAACAATGTTTTCATTAGTTTCGCTCACTCTCGAAATCAAGCATTTTACAGCAGGTTGGAGCAGCCTGTATCTCAGCACAGGAATAAGGTAGGGAAGAATTCTAAGGCTCATTTTGACTGCCTCCAGAAGTTAGATCAGATGGCAAATTGGATTTGGTGCTAGGTCTTTCCCTTTAGGTTTTACCCCAACAATGTTTTCATTAGTTTCGCTCACTCTCGAAATCAAGCATTTTACAGCAGGTTGGAGCAGCCTGTATCTCAGCACAGGAATAAGGTAGGGAAGAATTCTAAGGATCATTTTGACTGCCTCCAGAAGTTAGATCAGATGGCAAATTGGATTTGGTGCTAGGTCTTTCCCTTTAGGTTTTACCCCAACAATGTTTTCATTAGTTTCGCTCACTCTCGAAATCAAGCATTTTACAGCAGGTTGGAGCAGCCTGTATCTCAGCACAGGAATAAGGTAGGGAAGAATTCTAAGGCTCATTTTGACTGCCTCCAGAAGTTAGATCAGATGGCAAATTGGATTTGGTGCTAGGTCTTTCCCTTTAGGTTTTTACCCCAACAATGTTTTCATTAGTTTCGCTCACTCTCGAAATCAAGCATTTTACAGCAGGTTGGAGCAGCCTGTATCTCAGCACAGGAATAAGGTAGGGAAGAATTCTAAGGATCATTTTGACTGCCTCCAGAAGTTAGATCAGATGGCAAATTGGATTTGGTGCTAGGTCTTTCCCTTTAGGTTTTACCCCAACAATGTTTTCATTAGTTTCGCTCACTCTCGAAATCAAGCATTTTACAGCAGGTTGGAGCAGCCTGTATCTCAGCACAGGAATAAGGTAGGGAAGAATTCTAAGGATCATTTTGACTGCCTCCAGAAGTTAGATCAGATGGCAAATTGGATTTGGTGCTAGGTCTTTCCCTTTAGGTTTTACCCCAACAATGTTTTCATTAGTTTCGCTCACTCTCGAAATCAAGCATTTTACAGCAGGTTGGAGCAGCCTGTATCTCAGCACAGGAATAAGGTAGGGAAGAATTCTAAGGCTCATTTTGACTGCCTCCAGAAGTTAGATCAGATGGCAAATTGGATTTGGTGCTAGGTCTTTCCCTTTAGGTTTTACCCCAACAATGTTTTCATTAGTTTCGCCTCACTCTCGAAAGCAAGCATTTTACAGCAGGTTGGAGCAGCCTGTATCTCAGCACAGGAATAAGGTAGGGAAGAATTCTAAGGCTCATTTTGACTGCCTCCAGAAGTTAGATCAGATGGCAAATTGGATTTGGTGCTAGGTCTTTCCCTTTAGGTTTTACCCCAACAATGTTTTCATTAGTTTCGCTCACTCTCGAAATCAAGCATTTTACAGCAGGTTGGAGCAGCCTGTATCTCAGCACAGGAATAAGGTAGGGAAGAATTCTAAGGATCATTTTGACTGCCTCCAGAAGTTAGATCAGATGGCAAATTGGATTTGGTGCTAGGTCTTTCCCTTTAGGTTTTACCCCAACAATGTTTTCATTAGTTTCGCTCACTCTCGAAATCAAGCATTTTACAGCAGGTTGGAGCAGCCTGTATCTCAGCACAGGAATAAGGTAGGGAAGAATTCTAAGGCTCATTTTGACTGCCTCCAGAAGTTAGATCAGATGGCAAATTGGATTTGGTGCTAGGTCTTTCCCTTTAGGTTTTACCCCAACAATGTTTTCATTAGTTTCGCTCACTCTCGAAATCAAGCATTTTACAGCAGGTTGGAGCAGCCTGTATCTCAGCACAGGAATAAGGTAGGGAAGAATTCTAAGGATCATTTTGACTGCCTCCAGAAGTTAGATCAGATGGCAAATTGGATTTGGTGCTAGGTCTTTCCCTTTAGGTTTTACCCCAACAATGTTTTCATTAGTTTCGCTCACTCTCGAAATCAAGCATTTTACAGCAGGTTGGAGCAGCCTGTATCTCAGCACAGGAATAAGGTAGGGAAGAATTCTAAGGATCATTTTGACTGCCTCCAGAAGTTAGATCAGATGGCAAATTGGATTTGGTGCTAGGTCTTTCCCTTTAGGTTTTACCCCAACAATGTTTTCATTAGTTTCGCTCACTCTCGAAATCAAGCATTTTACAGCAGGTTGGAGCAGCCTGTATCTCAGCACAGGAATAAGGTAGGGAAGAATTCTAAGGATCATTTTGACTGCCTCCAGAAGTTAGATCAGATGGCAAATTGGATTTGGTGCTAGGTCTTTCCCTTTAGGTTTTACCCCAACAATGTTTTCATTAGTTTCGCTCACTCTCGAAATCAAGCATTTTACAGCAGGTTGGAGCAGCCTGTATCTCAGCACAGGAATAAGGTAGGGAAGAATTCTAAGGCTCATTTTGACTGCCTCCAGAAGTTAGATCAGATGGCAAATTGGATTTGGTGCTAGGTCTTTCCCTTTAGGTTTTACCCCAACAATGTTTTCATTAGTTTCGCTCACTCTCGAAATCAAGCATTTTACAGCAGGTTGGAGCAGCCTGTATCTCAGCACAGGAATAAGGTAGGGAAGAATTCTAAGGATCATTTTGACTGCCTCCAGAAGTTAGATCAGATGGCAAATTGGATTTGGTGCTAGGTCTTTCCCTTAGGTTTTACCCCAACAATGTTTTCATTAGTTTCGCTCACTCTCGAAATCAAGCATTTTACAGCAGGTTGGAGCAGCCTGTATCTCAGCACAGGAATAAGGTAGGGAAGAATTCTAAGGATCATTTTGACTGCCTCCAGAAGTTAGATCAGATGGCAAATTGGATTTGGTGCTAGGTCTTTCCCTTTAGGTTTTACCCCAACAATGTTTTCATTAGTTTCGCTCACTCTCGAAATCAAGCATTTTACAGCAGGTTGGAGCAGCCTGTATCTCAGCACAGGAATAAGGTAGGGAAGAATTCAAATGCTCATTTTGACTGCCTCCAGAAGTTAGATCAGATGGCAAATTGGATTTGGTGCTAGGTCTTTCCCTTTAGGTTTTACCCCAACAATGTTTTCATTAGTTTCGCTCACTCTCGAAATCAAGCATTTTACAGCAGGTTGGAGCAGCCTGTATCTCAGCACAGGAATAAGGTAGGGAAGAATTCTAAGGATCATTTTGACTGCCTCCAGAAGTTAGATCAGATGGCAAATTGGATTTGGTGCTAGGTCTTTCCCTTTAGGTTTTACCCCAACAATGTTTTCATTAGTTTCGCTCACTCTCGAAATCAAGCATTTTACAGCAGGTTGGAGCAGCCTGTATCTCAGCACAGGAATAAGGTAGGGAAGAATTCTAAGGCTCATTTTGACTGCCTCCAGAAGTTAGATCAGATGGCAAATTGGATTTGGTGCTAGGTCTTTCCCTTTAGGTTTTACCCCAACAATGTTTTCATTAGTTTCGCTCACTCTCGAAATCAAGCATTTTTACAGCAGGTTGGAGCAGCCTGTATCTCAGCACAGGAATAAGGTAGGGAAGAATTCTAAGGATCATTTTGACTGCCTCCAGAAGTTAGATCAGATGGCAAATTGGATTTGGTGCTAGGTCTTTCCCTTTAGGTTTTACCCCAACAATGTTTTCATTAGTTTCGCTCACTCTCGAAATCAAGCATTTTACAGCAGGTTGGAGCAGCCTGTATCTCAGCACAGGAATAAGGTAGGGAAGAATTCTAAGGCTCATTTTGACTGCCTCCAGAAGTTAGATCAGATGGCAAATTGGATTTGGTGCTAGGTCTTTCCCTTTAGGTTTTACCCCAACAATGTTTTCATTAGTTTCGCTCACTCTCGAAATCAAGCATTTTACAGCAGGTTGGAGCAGCCTGTATCTCAGCACAGGAATAAGGTAGGGAAGAATTCAAATGCTCATTTTGACTGCCTCCAGAAGTTAGATCAGATGGCAAATTGGATTTGGTGCTAGGTCTTTCCCTTTAGGTTTTACCCCAACAATGTTTTCATTAGTTTCGCTCACTCTCGAAATCAAGCATTTTACAGCAGGTTGGAGCAGCCTGTATCTCAGCACAGGAATAAGGTAGGGAAGAATTCTAAGGATCATTTTGACTGCCTCCAGAAGTTAGATCAGATGGCAAATTGGATTTGGTGCTAGGTCTTTCCCTTTAGGTTTTACCCCAACAATGTTTTCATTAGTTTCGCTCACTCTCGAAATCAAGCATTTTACAGCAGGTTGGAGCAGCCTGCATCTCAGCACAGGAATAAGGTAGGGAAGAATTCTAAGGCTCATTTTGACTGCCTCCAGAAGTTAGATCAGATGGCAAATTGGATTTGGTGCTAGGTCTTTCCCTTTAGGTTTTACCCCAACAATGTTTTCATTAGTTTCGCTCACTCTCGAAATCAAGCATTTTACAGCAGGTTGGAGCAGCCTGTATCTCAGCACAGGAATAAGGTAGGGAAGAATTCTAAGGATCATTTTGACTGCCTCCAGAAGTTAGATCAGATGGCAAATTGGATTTGGTGCTAGGTCTTTCCCTTTAGGTTTTACCCCAACAATGTTTTCATTAGTTTCGCTCACTCTCGAAAGCAAGCATTTTACAGCAGGTTGGAGCAGCCTGTATCTCAGCACAGGAATAAGGTAGGGAAGAATTCTAAGGATCATTTTGACTGCCTCCAGAAGTTAGATCAGATGGCAAATTGGATTTGGTGCTAGGTCTTTCCCTTTAGGTTTTACCCCAACAATGTTTTCATTAGTTTCGCTCACTCTCGAAATCAAGCATTTTACAGCAGGTTGGAGCAGCCTGTATCTCAGCACAGGAATAAGGTAGGGAAGAATTCTAAGGATCATTTTGACTGCCTCCAGAAGTTAGATCAGATGGCAAATTGGATTTGGTGCTAGGTCTTTCCCTTTAGGTTTTACCCCAACAATGTTTTCATTAGTTTCGCTCACTCTCGAAATCAAGCATTTTACAGCAGGTTGGAGCAGCCTGTATCTCAGCACAGGAATAAGGTAGGGAAGAATTCTAAGGATCATTTTGACTGCCTCCAGAAGTTAGATCAGATGGCAAATTGGATTTGGTGCTAGGTCTTTCCCTTTAGGTTTTACCCCAACAATGTTTTCATTAGTTTCGCTCACTCTCGAAAGCAAGCATTTTACAGCAGGTTGGAGCAGCCTGTATCTCAGCACAGGAATAAGGTAGGGAAGAATTCTAAGGATCATTTTGACTGCCTCCAGAAGTTAGATCAGATGGCAAATTGGATTTGGTGCTAGGTCTTTCCCTTTAGGTTTTACCCCAACAATGTTTTCATTAGTTTCGCTCACTCTCGAAAGCAAGCATTTTACAGCAGGTTGGAGCAGCCTGTATCTCAGCACAGGAATAAGGTAGGGAAGAATTCAAATGCTCATTTTGACTGCCTCCAGAAGTTAGATCAGATGGCAAATTGGATTTGGTGCTAGGTCTTTCCCTTTAGGTTTTACCCCAACAATGTTTTCATTAGTTTTCGCTCACTCTCGAAAGCAAGCATTTTACAGCAGGTTGGAGCAGCCTGTATCTCAGCACAGGAATAAGGTAGGGAAGAATTCTAAGGATCATTTTGACTGCCTCCAGAAGTTAGATCAGATGGCAAATTGGATTTGGTGCTAGGTCTTTCCCTTTAGGTTTTACCCCAACAATGTTTTCATTAGTTTCGCTCACTCTCGAAATCAAGCATTTTACAGCAGGTTGGAGCAGCCTGTATCTCAGCACAGGAATAAGGTAGGGAAGAATTCTAAGGATCATTTTGACTGCCTCCAGAAGTTAGATCAGATGGCAAATTGGATTTGGTGCTAGGTCTTTCCCTTTAGGTTTTACCCCAACAATGTTTTCATTAGTTTCGCTCACTCTCGAAATCAAGCATTTTACAGCAGGTTGGAGCAGCCTGTATCTCAGCACAGGAATAAGGTAGGGAAGAATTCTAAGGATCATTTTGACTGCCTCCAGAAGTTAGATCAGATGGCAAATTGGATTTGGTGCTAGGTCTTTCCCTTTAGGTTTTACCCCAACAATGTTTTCATTAGTTTCGCTCACTCTCGAAATCAAGCATTTTACAGCAGGTTGGAGCAGCCTGTATCTCAGCACAGGAATAAGGTAGGGAAGAATTCTAAGGATCATTTTGACTGCCTCCAGAAGTTAGATCAGATGGCAAATTGGATTTGGTGCTAGGTCTTTCCCTTTAGGTTTTACCCCAACAATGTTTTCATTAGTTTCGCTCACTCTCGAAATCAAGCATTTTACAGCAGGTTGGAGCAGCCTGTATCTCAGCACAGGAATAAGGTAGGGAAGAATTCTAAGGATCATTTTGACTGCCTCCAGAAGTTAGATCAGATGGCAAATTGGATTTGGTGCTAGGTCTTTCCCTTTAGGTTTTACCCCAACAATGTTTTCATTAGTTTCGCTCACTCTCGAAATCAAGCATTTTACAGCAGGTTGGAGCAGCCTGTATCTCAGCACAGGAATAAGGTAGGGAAGAATTCTAAGGATCATTTTGACTGCCTCCAGAAGTTAGATCAGATGGCAAATTGGATTTGGTGCTAGGTCTTTCCCTTTAGGTTTTACCCCAACAATGTTTTTCATTAGTTTCGCTCACTCTCGAAATCAAGCATTTTACAGCAGGTTGGAGCAGCCTGTATCTCAGCACAGGAATAAGGTAGGGAAGAATTCTAAGGATCATTTTGACTGCCTCCAGAAGTTAGATCAGATGGCAAATTGGATTTGGTGCTAGGTCTTTCCCTTTAGGTTTTACCCCAACAATGTTTTCATTAGTTTCGCTCACTCTCGAAATCAAGCATTTTACAGCAGGTTGGAGCAGCCTGTATCTCAGCACAGGAATAAGGTAGGGAAGAATTCTAAGGATCATTTTGACTGCCTCCAGAAGTTAGATCAGATGGCAAATTGGATTTGGTGCTAGGTCTTTCCCTTTAGGTTTTACCCCAACAATGTTTTCATTAGTTTCGCTCACTCTCGAAATCAAGCATTTTACAGCAGGTTGGAGCAGCCTGTATCTCAGCACAGGAATAAGGTAGGGAAGAATTCTAAGGCTCATTTTGACTGCCTCCAGAAGTTAGATCAGATGGCAAATTGGATTTGGTGCTAGGTCTTTCCCTTTAGGTTTTACCCCAACAATGTTTTCATTAGTTTCGCTCACTCTCGAAAGCAAGCATTTTACAGCAGGTTGGAGCAGCCTGTATCTCAGCACAGGAATAAGGTAGGGAAGAATTCTAAGGCTCATTTTGACTGCCTCCAGAAGTTAGATCAGATGGCAAATTGGATTTGGTGCTAGGTCTTTCCCTTTAGGTTTTACCCCAACAATGTTTTCATTAGTTTCGCTCACTCTCGAAATCAAGCATTTTACAGCAGGTTGGAGCAGCCTGTATCTCAGCACAGGAATAAGGTAGGGAAGAATTCTAAGGCTCATTTTGACTGCCTCCAGAAGTTAGATCAGATGGCAAATTGGATTTGGTGCTAGGTCTTTCCCTTTAGGTTTTACCCCAACAATGTTTTCATTAGTTTCGCTCACTCTCGAAATCAAGCATTTTACAGCAGGTTGGAGCAGCCTGTATCTCAGCACAGGAATAAGGTAGGGAAGAATTCTAAGGCTCATTTTGACTGCCTCCAGAAGTTAGATCAGATGGCAAATTGGATTTGGTGCTAGGTCTTTCCCTTTAGGTTTTACCCCAACAATGTTTTCATTAGTTTCGCTCACTCTCGAAATCAAGCATTTTACAGCAGGTTGGAGCAGCCTGTATCTCAGCACAGGAATAAGGTAGGGAAGAATTCTAAGGCTCATTTTTGACTGCCTCCAGAAGTTAGATCAGATGGCAAATTGGATTTGGTGCTAGGTCTTTCCCTTTAGGTTTTACCCCAACAATGTTTTCATTAGTTTCGCTCACTCTCGAAATCAAGCATTTTACAGCAGGTTGGAGCAGCCTGTATCTCAGCACAGGAATAAGGTAGGGAAGAATTCTAAGGATCATTTTGACTGCCTCCAGAAGTTAGATCAGATGGCAAATTGGATTTGGTGCTAGGTCTTTCCCTTTAGGTTTTACCCCAACAATGTTTTTCATTAGTTTCGCTCACTCTCGAAATCAAGCATTTTACAGCAGGTTGGAGCAGCCTGTATCTCAGCACAGGAATAAGGTAGGGAAGAATTCTAAGGCTCATTTTGACTGCCTCCAGAAGTTAGATCAGATGGCAAATTGGATTTGGTGCTAGGTCTTTCCCTTTAGGTTTTACCCCAACAATGTTTTCATTAGTTTCGCTCACTCTCGAAATCAAGCATTTTACAGCAGGTTGGAGCAGCCTGTATCTCAGCACAGGAATAAGGTAGGGAAGAATTCTAAGGATCATTTTGACTGCCTCCAGAAGTTAGATCAGATGGCAAATTGGATTTGGTGCTAGGTCTTTCCCTTTAGGTTTTACCCCAACAATGTTTTCATTAGTTTCGCTCACTCTCGAAATCAAGCATTTTACAGCAGGTTGGAGCAGCCTGTATCTCAGCACAGGAATAAGGTAGGGAAGAATTCTAAGGATCATTTTGACTGCCTCCAGAAGTTAGATCAGATGGCAAATTGGATTTGGTGCTAGGTCTTTCCCTTTAGGTTTTACCCCAACAATGTTTTCATTAGTTTCGCTCACTCTCGAAATCAAGCATTTTACAGCAGGTTGGAGCAGCCTGTATCTCAGCACAGGAATAAGGTAGGGAAGAATTCAAATGCTCATTTTGACTGCCTCCAGAAGTTAGATCAGATGGCAAATTGGATTTGGTGCTAGGTCTTTCCCTTTAGGTTTTACCCCAACAATGTTTTCATTAGTTTCGCTCACTCTCGAAATCAAGCATTTTACAGCAGGTTGGAGCAGCCTGTATCTCAGCACAGGAATAAGGTAGGGAAGAATTCTAAGGCTCATTTTGACTGCCTCCAGAAGTTAGATCAGATGGCAAATTGGATTTGGTGCTAGGTCTTTCCCTTTAGGTTTTACCCCAACAATGTTTTCATTAGTTTCGCTCACTCTCGAAATCAAGCATTTTACAGCAGGTTGGAGCAGCCTGTATCTCAGCACAGGAATAAGGTAGGGAAGAATTCTAAGGCTCATTTTGACTGCCTCCAGAAGTTAGATCAGATGGCAAATTGGATTTGGTGCTAGGTCTTTCCCTTTAGGTTTTACCCCAACAATGTTTTCATTAGTTTCGCTCACTCTCGAAATCAAGCATTTTACAGCAGGTTGGAGCAGCCTGTATCTCAGCACAGGAATAAGGTAGGGAAGAATTCTAAGGATCATTTTGACTGCCTCCAGAAGTTAGATCAGATGGCAAATTGGATTTGGTGCTAGGTCTTTCCCTTTAGGTTTTACCCCAACAATGTTTTCATTAGTTTCGCTCACTCTCGAAATCAAGCATTTTACAGCAGGTTGGAGCAGCCTGTATCTCAGCACAGGAATAAGGTAGGGAAGAATTCTAAGGATCATTTTGACTGCCTCCAGAAGTTAGATCAGATGGCAAATTGGATTTGGTGCTAGGTCTTTCCCTTTAGGTTTTACCCCAACAATGTTTTCATTAGTTTCGCTCACTCTCGAAATCAAGCATTTTACAGCAGGTTGGAGCAGCCTGTATCTCAGCACAGGAATAAGGTAGGGAAGAATTCTAAGGCTCATTTTGACTGCCTCCAGAAGTTAGATCAGATGGCAAATTGGATTTGGTGCTAGGTCTTTCCCTTTAGGTTTTACCCCAACAATGTTTTCATTAGTTTCGCTCACTCTCGAAATCAAGCATTTTACAGCAGGTTGGAGCAGCCTGTATCTCAGCACAGGAATAAGGTAGGGAAGAATTCTAAGGCTCATTTTGACTGCCTCCAGAAGTTAGATCAGATGGCAAATTGGATTTGGTGCTAGGTCTTTCCCTTTAGGTTTTACCCCAACAATGTTTTCATTAGTTTCGCTCACTCTCGAAATCAAGCATTTTACAGCAGGTTGGAGCAGCCTGTATCTCAGCACAGGAATAAGGTAGGGAAGAATTCTAAGGCTCATTTTGACTGCCTCCAGAAGTTAGATCAGATGGCAAATTGGATTTGGTGCTAGGTCTTTCCCTTTAGGTTTTACCCCAACAATGTTTTCATTAGTTTCGCTCACTCTCGAAATCAAGCATTTTACAGCAGGTTGGAGCAGCCTGTATCTCAGCACAGGAATAAGGTAGGGAAGAATTCTAAGGCTCATTTTGACTGCCTCCAGAAGTTAGATCAGATGGCAAATTGGATTTGGTGCTAGGTCTTTCCCTTTAGGTTTTACCCCAACAATGTTTTCATTAGTTTCGCTCACTCTCGAAATCAAGCATTTTACAGCAGGTTGGAGCAGCCTGTATCTCAGCACAGGAATAAGGTAGGGAAGAATTCTAAGGATCATTTTGACTGCCTCCAGAAGTTAGATCAGATGGCAAATTGGATTTGGTGCTAGGTCTTTCCCTTTAGGTTTTACCCCAACAATGTTTTCATTAGTTTCGCTCACTCTCGAAATCAAGCATTTTACAGCAGGTTGGAGCAGCCTGTATCTCAGCACAGGAATAAGGTAGGGAAGAATTCTAAGGCTCATTTTGACTGCCTCCAGAAGTTAGATCAGATGGCAAATTGGATTTGGTGCTAGGTCTTTCCCTTTAGGTTTTACCCCAACAATGTTTTCATTAGTTTCGCTCACTCTCGAAATCAAGCATTTTACAGCAGGTTGGAGCAGCCTGTATCTCAGCACAGGAATAAGGTAGGGAAGAATTCTAAGGATCATTTTGACTGCCTCCAGAAGTTAGATCAGATGGCAAATTGGATTTGGTGCTAGGTCTTTCCCTTTAGGTTTTACCCCAACAATGTTTTCATTAGTTTCGCTCACTCTCGAAATCAAGCATTTTACAGCAGGTTGGAGCAGCCTGTATCTCAGCACAGGAATAAGGTAGGGAAGAATTCTAAGGCTCATTTTGACTGCCTCCAGAAGTTAGATCAGATGGCAAATTGGATTTGGTGCTAGGTCTTTCCCTTTAGGTTTTACCCCAACAATGTTTTCATTAGTTTCGCTCACTCTCGAAATCAAGCATTTTACAGCAGGTTGGAGCAGCCTGTATCTCAGCACAGGAATAAGGTAGGGAAGAATTCAAATGCTCATTTTGACTGCCTCCAGAAGTTAGATCAGATGGCAAATTGGATTTGGTGCTAGGTCTTTCCCTTTAGGTTTTACCCCAACAATGTTTTCATTAGTTTCGC
>NW_027143882.1:0-45991 GCF_026170545.1 Melanerpes formicivorus
AAATCCAATTTGCCATCTGATCTAACTTCTGGAGGCAGTCAAAATGATCCTTAGAATTCTTCCCTACCTTATTCCTGTGCTGAGATACAGGCTGCTGCAACCTGCTGTAAAATGCTTGATTTCGAGAGTGAGCGAAACTAATGAAAACATTGTTGGGGTAAAACCTAAAGGGAAAGACCTAGCACCAAATCCAATTTGCCATCTGATCTAACTTCTGGAGGCAGTCAAAATGATCCTTAGAATTCTTCCCTACCTTATTCCTGTGCTGAGTTACAGGCTGCTCCAACCTGCTGTAAAATGCTTGATTTCGAGAGTGAGCGAAACTAATGAAAACATTGTTGGGGTAAAACCTAAAGGGAAAGACCTAGCACCAAATCCAATTTGCCATCTGATCTAACTTCTGGAGGCAGTCAAAATGATCCTTAGAATTCTTCCCTACCTTATTCCTGTGCTGAGATACAGGCTGCTCCAACCTGCTGTAAAATGCTTGATTTCAAGAGTGAGCGAAACTAATGAAAACATTGTTGGGGTAAAACCTAAAGGGAAAGACCTAGCACCAAATCCAATTTGCCATCTGATCTAACTTCTGGAGGCAGTCAAAATGAGCATTTGAATTCTTCCCTACCTTATTCCTGTGCTGAGATACAGGCTGCTCCAACCTGCTGTAAAATGCTTGATTTCGAGAGTGAGCGAAACTAATGAAAACATTGTTGGGGTAAAACCTAAAGGGAAAGACCTAGCACCAAATCCAATTTGCCATCTGATCTAACTTCTGGAGGCAGTCAAAATGAGCCTTAGAATTCTTCCCTACCTTATTCCTGTGCTGAGATACAGGCTGCTCCAACCTGCTGTAAAATGCTTGATTTCGAGAGTGAGCGAAACTAATGAAAACATTGTTGGGGTAAAACCTAAAGGGAAAGACCTAGCACCAAATCCAATTTGCCATCTGATCTAACTTCTGGAGGCAGTCAAAATGATCCTTAGAATTCTTCCCTACCTTATTCCTGTGCTGAGATACAGGCTGCTCCAACCTGCCTGTAAAATGCTTGATTTCGAGAGTGAGCGAAACTAATGAAAACATTGTTGGGGTAAAACCTAAAGGGAAAGACCTAGCACCAAATCCAATTTGCCATCTGATCTAACTTCTGGAGGCAGTCAAAATGAGCCTTAGAATTCTTCCCTACCTTATTCCTGTGCTGAGATACAGGCTGCTCCAACCTGCTGTAAAATGCTTGATTTCGAGAGTGAGCGAAACTAATGAAAACATTGTTGGGGTAAAACCTAAAGGGAAAGACCTAGCACCAAATCCAATTTGCCATCTGATCTAACTTCTGGAGGCAGTCAAAATGATCCTTAGAATTCTTCCCTACCTTATTCCTGTGCTGAGATACAGGCTGCTCCAACCTGCTGTAAAATGCTTGATTTCGAGAGTGAGCGAAACTAATGAAAACATTGTTGGGGTAAAACCTAAAGGGAAAGACCTAGCACCAAATCCAATTTGCCATCTGATCTAACTTCTGGAGGCAGTCAAAATGATCCTTAGAATTCTTCCCTACCTTATTCCTGTGCTGAGATACAGGCTGCTCCAACCTGCTGTAAAATGCTTGATTTCGAGAGTGAGCGAAACTAATGAAAACATTGTTGGGGTAAAACCTAAAGGGAAAGACCTAGCACCAAATCCAATTTGCCATCTGATCTAACTTCTGGAGGCAGTCAAAATGAGCCTTAGAATTCTTCCCTACCTTATTCCTGTGCTGAGATACAGGCTGCTCCAACCTTGCTGTAAAAATGCTTGATTTCGAGAGTGAGCGAAACTAATGAAAACATTGTTGGGGTAAAACCTAAAGGGAAAGACCTAGCACCAAATCCAATTTGCCATCTGATCTAACTTCTGGAGGCAGTCAAAATGAGCCTTAGAATTCTTCCCTACCTTATTCCTGTGCTGAGATACAGGCTGCTCCAACCTGCTGTAAAATGCTTGATTTCGAGAGTGAGCGAAACTAATGAAAACATTGTTGGGGTAAAACCTAAAGGGAAAGACCTAGCACCAAATCCAATTTGCCATCTGATCTAACTTCTGGAGGCAGTCAAAATGAGCCTTAGAATTCTTCCCTACCTTATTCCTGTGCTGAGATACAGGCTGCTCCAACCTGCTGTAAAATGCTTGATTTCGAGAGTGAGCGAAACTAATGAAAACATTGTTGGGGTAAAACCTAAAGGGAAAGACCTAGCACCAAATCCAATTTGCCATCTGATCTAACTTCTGGAGGCAGTCAAAATGAGCCTTAGAATTCTTCCCTACCTTATTCCTGTGCTGAGATACAGGCTGCTCCAACCTGCTGTAAAATGCTTGATTTCGAGAGTGAGCGAAACTAATGAAAACATTGTTGGGGTAAAACCTAAAGGGAAAGACCTAGCACCAAATCCAATTTGCCATCTGATCTAACTTCTGGAGGCAGTCAAAATGAGCCTTAGAATTCTTCCCTACCTTATTCCTGTGCTGAGATACAGGCTGCTCCAACCTGCTGTAAAATGCTTGATTTCGAGAGTGAGCGAAACTAATGAAAACATTGTTGGGGTAAAACCTAAAGGGAAAGACCTAGCACCAAATCCAATTTGCCATCTGATCTAACTTCTGGAGGCAGTCAAAATGAGCCTTAGAATTCTTCCCTACCTTATTCCTGTGCTGAGATACAGGCTGCTCCAACCTGCTGTAAAATGCTTGATTTCGAGAGTGAGCGAAACTAATGAAAACATTGTTGGGGTAAAACCTAAAGGGAAAGACCTAGCACCAAATCCAATTTGCCATCTGATCTAACTTCTGGAGGCAGTCAAAATGATCCTTAGAATTCTTCCCTACCTTATTCCTGTGCTGAGATACAGGCTGCTCCAACCTGCTGTAAAATGCTTGATTTCGAGAGTGAGCGAAACTAATGAAAACATTGTTGGGGTAAAACCTAAAGGGAAAGACCTAGCACCAAATCCAATTTGCCATCTGATCTAACTTCTGGAGGCAGTCAAAATGAGCCTTAGAATTCTTCCCTACCTTATTCCTGTGCTGAGATACAGGCTGCTCCAACCTGCTGTAAAATGCTTGATTTCGAGAGTGAGCGAAACTAATGAAAACATTGTTGGGGTAAAACCTAAAGGGAAAGACCTAGCACCAAATCCAATTTGCCATCTGATCTAACTTCTGGAGGCAGTCAAAATGAGCCTTAGAATTCTTCCCTACCTTATTCCTGTGCTGAGATACAGGCTGCTCCAACCTGCTGTAAAATGCTTGATTTCGAGAGTGAGCGAAACTAATGAAAACATTGTTGGGGTAAAACCTAAAGGGAAAGACCTAGCACCAAATCCAATTTGCCATCTGATCTAACTTCTGGAGGCAGTCAAAATGATCCTTAGAATTCTTCCCTACCTTATTCCTGTGCTGAGATACAGGCTGCTCCAACCTGCTGTAAAATGCTTGATTTCGAGAGTGAGCGAAACTAATGAAAACATTGTTGGGGTAAAACCTAAAGGGAAAGACCTAGCACCAAATCCAATTTGCCATCTGATCTAACTTCTGGAGGCAGTCAAAATGATCCTTAGAATTCTTCCCTACCTTATTCCTGTGCTGAGATACAGGCTGCTCCAACCTGCTGTAAAATGCTTGATTTCGAGAGTGAGCGAAACTAATGAAAACATTGTTGGGGTAAAACCTAAAGGGAAAGACCTAGCACCAAATCCAATTTGCCATCTGATCTAACTTCTGGAGGCAGTCAAAATGAGCCTTAGAATTCTTCCCTACCTTATTCCTGTGCTGAGATACAGGCTGCTCCAACCTGCTGTAAAATGCTTGATTTCGAGAGTGAGCGAAACTAATGAAAACATTGTTGGGGTAAAACCTAAAGGGAAAGACCTAGCACCAAATCCAATTTGCCATCTGATCTAACTTCTGGAGGCAGTCAAAATGATCCTTAGAATTCTTCCCTACCTTATTCCTGTGCTGAGATACAGGCTGCTCCAACCTGCTGTAAAATGCTTGATTTCGAGAGTGAGCGAAACTAATGAAAACATTGTTGGGGTAAAACCTAAAGGGAAAGACCTAGCACCAAATCCAATTTGCCATCTGATCTAACTTCTGGAGGCAGTCAAAATGAGCATTTGAATTCTTCCCTACCTTATTCCTGTGCTGAGATACAGGCTGCTCCAACCTGCTGTAAAATGCTTGATTTCGAGAGTGAGCGAAACTAATGAAAACATTGTTGGGGGTAAAACCTAAAGGGAAAGACCTAGCACCAAATCCAATTTGCCATCTGATCTAACTTCTGGAGGCAGTCAAAATGATCCTTAGAATTCTTCCCTACCTTATTCCTGTGCTGAGATACAGGCTGCTCCAACCTGCTGTAAAATGCTTGATTTCGAGAGTGAGCGAAACTAATGAAAACATTGTTGGGGTAAAACCTAAAGGGAAAGACCTAGCACCAAATCCAATTTGCCATCTGATCTAACTTCTGGAGGCAGTCAAAATGAGCATTTGAATTCTTCCCTACCTTATTCCTGTGCTGAGATACAGGCTGCTCCAACCTGCTGTAAAATGCTTTATTTCGAGAGTGAGCGAAACTAATGAAAACATTGTTGGGGTAAAACCTAAAGGGAAAGACCTAGCACCAAATCCAATTTGCCATCTGATCTAACTTCTGGAGGCAGTCAAAATGAGCCTTAGAATTCTTCCCTACCTTATTCCTGTGCTGAGATACAGGCTGCTCCAACCTGCTGTAAAATGCTTGATTTCGAGAGTGAGCGAAACTAATGAAAACGTTGTTGGGGTAAAACCTAAAGGGAAAGACCTAGCACCAAATCCAATTTGCCATCTGATCTAACTTCTGGAGGCAGTCAAAATGATCCTTAGAATTCTTCCCTACCTTATTCCTGTGCTGAGATACAGGCTGCTCCAACCTGCTGTAAAATGCTTGATTTCGAGAGTGAGCGAAATTAATGAAAACATTGTTGGGGTAAAACCTAAAGGGAAAGACCTAGCACCAAATCCAATTTGCCATCTGATCTAACTTCTGGAGGCAGTCAAAATGATCCTTAGAATTCTTCCCTACCTTATTCCTGTGCTGAGATACAGGCTGCTCCAACCTGCTGTAAAATGCTTGATTTCGAGAGTGAGCGAAACTAATGAAAACATTGTTGGGGTAAAACCTAAAGGGAAAGACCTAGCACCAAATCCAATTTGCCATCTGATCTAACTTCTGGAGGCAGTCAAAATGATCCTTAGAATTCTTCCCTACCTTATTCCTGTGCTGAGATACAGGCTGCTCCAACCTGCTGTAAAATGCTTGATTTCGAGAGTGAGCGAAACTAATGAAAACATTGTTGGGGTAAAACCTAAAGGGAAAGACCTAGCACCAAATCCAATTTGCCATCTGATCTAACTTCTGGAGGCAGTCAAAATGAGCCTTAGAATTCTTCCCTACCTTATTCCTGTGCTGAGATACAGGCTGCTCCAACCTGCTGTAAAATGCTTGATTTCGAGAGTGAGCGAAACTAATGAAAACATTGTTGGGGTAAAACCTAAAGGGAAAGACCTAGCACCAAATCCAATTTGCCATCTGATCTAACTTCTGGAGGCAGTCAAAATGATCCTTAGAATTCTTCCCTACCTTATTCCTGTGCTGAGATACAGGCTGCTCCAACCTGCTGTAAAATGCTTGATTTCGAGAGTGAGCGAAACTAATGAAAACATTGTTGGGGTAAAACCTAAAGGGAAAGACCTAGCACCAAATCCAATTTGCCATCTGATCTAACTTCTGGAGGCAGTCAAAATGAGCCTTAGAATTCTTCCCTACCTTATTCCTGTGCTGAGATACAGGCTGCTCCAACCTGCTGTAAAATGCTTGATTTCGAGAGTGAGCGAAACTAATGAAAACATTGTTGGGGTAAAACCTAAAGGGAAAGATCTAGCACCAAATCCAATTTGCCATCTGATCTAACTTCTGGAGGCAGTCAAAATGATCCTTAGAATTCTTCCCTACCTTATTCCTGTGCTGAGATACAGGCTGCTCCCAACCTGCTGTAAAATGCTTGATTTCGAGAGTGAGCGAAACTAATGAAAACATTGTTGGGGTAAAACCTAAAGGGAAAGACCTAGCACCAAATCCAATTTGCCATCTGATCTAACTTCTGGAGGCAGTCAAAATGATCCTTAGAATTCTTCCCTACCTTATTCCTGTGCTGAGATACAGGCTGCTCCAACCTGCTGTAAAATGCTCGATTTCGAGAGTGAGCGAAACTAATGAAAACATTGTTGGGGTAAAACCTAAAGGGAAAGACCTAGCACCAAATCCAATTTGCCATCTGATCTAACTTCTGGAGGCAGTCAAAATGAGCCTTAGAATTCTTCCCTACCTTATTCCTGTGCTGAGATACAGGCTGCTCCAACCTGCTGTAAAATGCTTGATTTCGAGAGTGAGCGAAACTAATGAAAACATTGTTGGGGTAAAACCTAAAGGGAAAGACCTAGCACCAAATCCAATTTGCCATCTGATCTAACTTCTGGAGGCAGTCAAAATGATCCTTAGAATTCTTCCCTACCTTATTCCTGTGCTGAGATACAGGCTGCTCCAACCTGCTGTAAAATGCTTGATTTCGAGAGTGAGCGAAACTAATGAAAACATTGTTGGGGTAAAACCGAAAGGGAAAGACCTAGCACCAAATCCAATTTGCCATCTGATCTAACTTCTGGAGGCAGTCAAAATGATCCTTAGAATTCTTCCCTACCTTATTCCTGTGCTGAGATACAGGCTGTTCCAACCTGCTGTAAAATGCTTGATTTCGAGAGTGAGCGAAACTAATGAAAACATTGTTGGGGTAAAACCTAAAGGGAAAGACCTAGCACCAAATCCAATTTGCCATCTGATCTAACTTCTGGAGGCAGTCAAAATGAGCCTTAGAATTCTTCCCTACCTTATTCCTGTGCTGAGATACAGGCTGCTCCAACCTGCTGTAAAATGCTTGATTTCGAGAGTGAGCGAAACTAATGAAAACATTGTTGGGGTAAAACCTAAAGGGAAAGACCTAGCACCAAATCCAATTTGCCATCTGATCTAACTTCTGGAGGCAGTCAAAATGATCCTTAGAATTCTTCCCTACCTTATTCCTGTGCTGAGATACAGGCTGCTCCAACCTGCTGTAAAATGCTTGATTTCGAGAGTGAGTGAAACTAATGAAAACATTGTTGGGGTAAAACCTAAAGGGAAAGACCTAGCACCAAATCCAATTTGCCATCTGATCTAACTTCTGGAGGCAGTCAAAATGAGCCTTAGAATTCTTCCCTACCTTATTCCTGTGCTGAGATACAGGCTGCTCCAACCTGCTGTAAAATGCTTGATTTCGAGAGTGAGCGAAACTAATGAAAACATTGTTGGGGTAAAACCTAAAGGGAAAGACCTAGCACCAAATCCAATTTGCCATCTGATCTAACTTCTGGAGGCAGTCAAAATGAGCCTTAGAATTCTTCCCTACCTTATTCCTGTGCTGAGATACAGGCTGCTCCAACCTGCTGTAAAATGCTTGATTTCGAGAGTGAGCGAAACTAATGAAAACATTGTTGGGGTAAAACCTAAAGGGAAAGACCTAGCACCAAATCCAATTTGCCATCTGATCTAACTTCTGGAGGCAGTCAAAATGAGCCTTAGAATTCTTCCCTACCTTATTCCTGTGCTGAGATACAGGCTGCTCCAACCTGCTGTAAAATGCTTGATTTCGAGAGTGAGCGAAACTAATGAAAACATTGTTGGGGTAAAACCTAAAGGGAAAGACCTAGCACCAAATCCAATTTGCCATCTGATCTAACTTCTGGAGGCAGTCAAAATGAGCCTTAGAATTCTTCCCTACCTTATTCCTGTGCTGAGATACAGGCTGCTCCAACCTGCTGTAAAATGCTTGATTTCGAGAGTGAGCGAAACTAATGAAAACATTGTTGGGGTAAAACCTAAAGGGAAAGACCTAGCACCAAATCCAATTTGCCATCTGATCTAACTTCTGGAGGCAGTCAAAATGAGCCTTAGAATTCTTCCCTACCTTATTCCTGTGCTGAGATACAGGCTGCTCCAACCTGCTGTAAAATGCTTGATTTCGAGAGTGAGCGAAACTAATGAAAACATTGTTGGGGTAAAACCTAAAGGGAAAGACCTAGCACCAAATCCAATTTGCCATCTGATCTAACTTCTGGAGGCAGTCAAAATGATCCTTAGAATTCTTCCCTACCTTATTCCTGTGCTGAGATACAGGCTGCTCCAACCTGCTGTAAAATGCTTGATTTCGAGAGTGAGCGAAACTAATGAAAACATTGTTGGGGTAAAACCTAAAGGGAAAGACCTAGCACCAAATCCAATTTGCCATCTGATCTAACTTCTGGAGGCAGTCAAAATGATCCTTAGAATTCTTCCCTACCTTATTCCTGTGCTGAGATACAGGCTGCTCCAACCTGCTGTAAAATGCTTGATTTCGAGAGTGAGCGAAACTAATGAAAACATTGTTGGGGTAAAACCTAAAGGGAAAGACCTAGCACCAAATCCAATTTGCCATCTGATCTAACTTCTGGAGGCAGTCAAAATGAGCCTTAGAATTCTTCCCTACCTTATTCCTGTGCTGAGATACAGGCTGCTCCAACCTGCTGTAAAATGCTTGATTTCGAGAGTGAGCGAAACTAATGAAAACATTGTTGGGGTAAAACCTAAAGGGAAAGACCTAGCACCAAATCCAATTTGCCATCTGATCTAACTTCTGGAGGCAGTCAAAATGATCCTTAGAATTCTTCCCTACCTTATTCCTGTGCTGAGATACAGGCTGCTCCAACCTGCTGTAAAATGCTTGATTTCGAGAGTGAGCGAAACTAATGAAAACATTGTTGGGGTAAAACCTAAAGGGAAAGACCTAGCACCAAATCCAATTTGCCATCTGATCTAACTTCTGGAGGCAGTCAAAATGATCCTTAGAATTCTTCCCTACCTTATTCCTGTGCTGAGATACAGGCTGCTCCAACCTGCTGTAAAATGCTTGATTTCGAGAGTGAGCGAAACTAATGAAAACATTGTTGGGGTAAAACCGAAAGGGAAAGACCTAGCACCAAATCCAATTTGCCATCTGATCTAACTTCTGGAGGCAGTCAAAATGAGCCTTAGAATTCTTCCCTACCTTATTCCTGTGCTGAGATACAGGCTGCTGCAACCTGCTGTAAAATGCTTGATTTCGAGAGTGAGCGAAACTAATGAAAACATTGTTGGGGTAAAACCTAAAGGGAAAGACCTAGCACCAAATCCAATTTGCCATCTGATCTAACTTCTGGAGGCAGTCAAAATGAGCCTTAGAATTCTTCCCTACCTTATTCCTGTGCTGAGATACAGGCTGCTCCAACCTGCTGTAAAATGCTTGATTTCGAGAGTGAGCGAAACTAATGAAAACATTGTTGGGGTAAAACCTAAAGGGAAAGACCTAGCACCAAATCCAATTTGCCATCTGATCTAACTTCTGGAGGCAGTCAAAATGAGCCTTAGAATTCTTCCCTACCTTATTCCTGTGCTGAGATACAGGCTGCTCCAACCTGCTGTAAAATGCTTGATTTCGAGAGTGAGCGAAACTAATGAAAACATTGTTGGGGTAAAACCTAAAGGGAAAGACCTAGCACCAAATCCAATTTGCCATCTGATCTAACTTCTGGAGGCAGTCAAAATGACCCTTAGAATTCTTCCCTACCTTATTCCTGTGCTGAGATACAGGCTGCTCCAACCTGCTGTAAAATGCTTGATTTCGAGAGTGAGCGAAACTAATGAAAACATTGTTGGGGTAAAACCTAAAGGGAAAGACCTAGCACCAAATCCAATTTGCCATCTGATCTAACTTCTGGAGGCAGTCAAAATGATCCTTAGAATTCTTCCCTACCTTATTCCTGTGCTGAGATACAGGCTGCTCCAACCTGCTGTAAAATGCTTGATTTCGAGAGTGAGCGAAACTAATGAAAACATTGTTGGGGTAAAACCGAAAGGGAAAGACCTAGCACCAAATCCAATTTGCCATCTGATCTAACTTCTGGAGGCAGTCAAAATGAGCCTTAGAATTCTTCCCTACCTTATTCCTGTGCTGAGATACAGGCTGCTCCAACCTGCTGTAAAATGCTTGATTTCGAGAGTGAGCGAAACTAATGAAAACATTGTTGGGGTAAAACCTAAAGGGAAAGACCTAGCACCAAATCCAATTTGCCATCTGATCTAACTTCTGGAGGCAGTCAAAATGAGCCTTAGAATTCTTCCCTACCTTATTCCTGTGCTGAGATACAGGCTGCTCCAACCTGCTGTAAAATGCTTGATTTCGAGAGTGAGCGAAACTAATGAAAACATTGTTGGGGTAAAACCTAAAGGGAAAGACCTAGCACCAAATCCAATTTGCCATCTGATCTAACTTCTGGAGGCAGTCAAAATGATCCTTAGAATTCTTCCCTACCTTATTCCTGTGCTGAGATACAGGCTGCTCCAACCTGCTGTAAAATGCTTGATTTCGAGAGTGAGCGAAACTAATGAAAACATTGTTGGGGTAAAACCTAAAGGGAAAGACCTAGCACCAAATCCAATTTGCCATCTGATCTAACTTCTGGAGGCAGTCAAAATGATCCTTAGAATTCTTCCCTACCTTATTCCTGTGCTGAGATACAGGCTGCTCCAACCTGCTGTAAAATGCTTGATTTCGAGAGTGAGCGAAACTAATGAAAACATTGTTGGGGTAAAACCTAAAGGGAAAGACCTAGCACCAAATCCAATTTGCCATCTGATCTAATTTCTGGAGGCAGTCAAAATGATCCTTAGAATTCTTCCCTACCTTATTCCTGTGCTGAGATACAGGCTGCTCCAACCTGCTGTAAAATGCTTGATTTCGAGAGTGAGCGAAACTAATGAAAACATTGTTGGGGTAAAACCTAAAGGGAAAGACCTAGCACCAAATCCAATTTGCCATCTGATCTAACTTCTGGAGGCAGTCAAAATGATCCTTAGAATTCTTCCCTACCTTATTCCTGTGCTGAGATACAGGCTGCTCCAACCTGCTGTAAAATGCTTGATTTCGAGAGTGAGCGAAACTAATGAAAACATTGTTGGGGTAAAACCTAAAGGGAAAGACCTAGCACCAAATCCAATTTGCCATCTGATCTAACTTCTGGAGGCAGTCAAAATGATCCTTAGAATTCTTCCCTACCTTATTCCTGTGCTGAGATACAGGCTGCTCCAACCTGCTGTAAAATGCTTGATTTCGAGAGTGAGCGAAACTAATGAAAACATTGTTGGGGTAAAACCTAAAGGGAAAGACCTAGCACCAAATCCAATTTGCCATCTGATCTAACTTCTGGAGGCAGTCAAAATGATCCTTAGAATTCTTCCCTACCTTATTCCTGTGCTGAGATACAGGCTGCTCCAACCTGCTGTAAAATGCTTGATTTCGAGAGTGAGCGAAACTAATGAAAACATTGTTGGGGTAAAACCTAAAGGGAAAGACCTAGCACCAAATCCAATTTGCCATCTGATCTAACTTCTGGAGGCAGTCAAAATGAGCCTTAGAATTCTTCCCTACCTTATTCCTGTGCTGAGATACAGGCTGCTCCAACCTGCTGTAAAATGCTTGATTTCGAGAGTGAGCGAAACTAATGAAAACATTGTTGGGGTAAAACCTAAAGGGAAAGACCTAGCACCAAATCCAATTTGCCATCTGATCTAACTTCTGGAGGCAGTCAAAATGAGCCTTAGAATTCTTCCCTACCTTATTCCTGTGCTGAGATACAGGCTGCTCCAACCTGCTGTAAAATGCTTGATTTCGAGAGTGAGCGAAACTAATGAAAACATTGTTGGGGTAAAACCTAAAGGGAAAGACCTAGCACCAAATCCAATTTGCCATCTGATCTAACTTCTGGAGGCAGTCAAAATGAGCCTTAGAATTCTTCCCTACCTTATTCCTGTGCTGAGATACAGGCTGCTCCAACCTGCTGTAAAATGCTTGATTTCGAGAGTGAGCGAAACTAATGAAAACATTGTTGGGGTAAAACCTAAAGGGAAAGACCTAGCACCAAATCCAATTTGCCATCTGATCTAACTTCTGGAGGCAGTCAAAATGAGCCTTAGAATTCTTCCCTACCTTATTCCTGTGCTGAGATACAGGCTGCTCCAACCTGCTGTAAAATGCTTGATTTCGAGAGTGAGCGAAACTAATGAAAACATTGTTGGGGTAAAACCTAAAGGGAAAGACCTAGCACCAAATCCAATTTGCCATCTGATCTAACTTCTGGAGGCAGTCAAAATGAGCCTTAGAATTCTTCCCTACCTTATTCCTGTGCTGAGATACAGGCTGCTCCAACCTGCTGTAAAATGCTTGATTTCGAGAGTGAGCGAAACTAATGAAAACATTGTTGGGGTAAAACCTAAAGGGAAAGACCTAGCACCAAATCCAATTTGCCATCTGATCTAACTTCTGGAGGCAGTCAAAATGAGCCTTAGAATTCTTCCCTACCTTATTCCTGTGCTGAGATACAGGCTGCTCCAACCTGCTGTAAAATGCTTGATTTCGAGAGTGAGCGAAACTAATGAAAACATTGTTGGGGTAAAACCGAAAGGGAAACACCTAGCACCAAATCCAATTTGCCATCTGATCTAACTTCTGGAGGCAGTCAAAATGATCCTTAGAATTCTTCCCTACCTTATTCCTGTGCTGAGATACAGGCTGCTCCAACCTGCTGTAAAATGCTTGATTTCGAGAGTGAGCGAAACTAATGAAAACATTGTTGGGGTAAAACCTAAAGGGGAAAGACCTAGCACCAAATCCAATTTGCCATCTGATCTAACTTCTGGAGGCAGTCAAAATGATCCTTATAATTCTTCCCTACCTTATTCCTGTGCTGAGATACAGGCTGCTCCAACCTGCTGTAAAATGCTTGATTTCGAGAGTGAGCGAAACTAATGAAAACATTGTTGGGGTAAAACCTAAAGGGAAAGACCTAGCACCAAATCCAATTTGCCATCTGATCTAACTTCTGGAGGCAGTCAAAATGATCCTTAGCATTCTTCCCTACCTTATTCCTGTGCTGAGATACAGGCTGCTGCAACCTGCTGTAAAATGCTTGATTTCGAGAGTGAGCGAAACTAATGAAAACATTGTTGGGGTAAAACCTAAAGGGAAAGACCTAGCACCAAATCCAATTTGCCATCTGATCTAACTTCTGGAGGCAGTCAAAATGAGCCTTAGAATTCTTCCCTACCTTATTCCTGTGCTGAGATACAGGCTGCTCCAACCTGCTGTAAAATGCTTGATTTCGAGAGTGAGCGAAACTAATGAAAACATTGTTGGGGTAAAACCTAAAGGGAAAGACCTAGCACCAAATCCAATTTGCCATCTGATCTAACTTCTGGAGGCAGTCAAATGAGCCTTAGAATTCTTCCCTACCTTATTCCTGTGCTGAGATACAGGCTGCTCCAACCTGCTGTAAAATGCTTGATTTCGAGAGTGAGCGAAACTAATGAAAACATTGTTGGGGTAAAACCTAAAGGGAAAGACCTAGCACCAAATCCAATTTGCCATCTGATCTAACTTCTGGAGGCAGTCAAAATGATCCTTAGAATTCTTCCCTACCTTATTCCTGTGCTGAGATACAGGCTGCTCCAACCTGCTGTAAAATGCTTGATTTCGAGAGTGAGCGAAACTAATGAAAACATTGTTGGGGTAAAACCTAAAGGGAAAGACCTAGCACCAAATCCAATTTGCCATCTGATCTAACTTCTGGAGGCAGTCAAAATGAGCCTTAGAATTCTTCCCTACCTTATTCCTGTGCTGAGATACAGGCTGCTCCAACCTGCTGTAAAATGCTTGATTTCGAGAGTGAGCGAAACTAATGAAAACATTGTTGGGGTAAAACCTAAAGGGAAAGACCTAGCACCAAATCCAATTTGCCATCTGATCTAACTTCTGGAGGCAGTCAAAATGAGCCTTAGAATTCTTCCCTACCTTATTCCTGTGCTGAGATACAGGCTGCTCCAACCTGCTGTAAAATGCTTGATTTTCGAGAGTGAGCGAAACTAATGAAAACATTGTTGGGGTAAAACCTAAAGGGAAAGACCTAGCACCAAATCCAATTTGCCATCTGATCTAACTTCTGGAGGCAGTCAAAATGATCCTTAGAATTCTTCCCTACCTTATTCCTGTGCTGAGATACAGGCTGCTCCAACCTGCTGTAAAATGCTTGATTTCGAGAGTGAGCGAAACTAATGAAAACATTGTTGGGGTAAAACCGAAAGGGAAACACCTAGCACCAAATCCAATTTGCCATCTGATCTAACTTCTGGAGGCAGTCAAAATGATCCTTAGCATTCTTCCCTACCTTATTCCTGTGCTGAGATACAGGCTGCTCCAACCTGCTGTAAAATGCTTGATTTCGAGAGTGAGCGAAACTAATGAAAACATTGTTGGGGTAAAACCTAAAGGGAAAGACCTAGCACCAAATCCAATTTGCCATCTGATCTAACTTCTGGAGGCAGTCAAAATGAGCCTTAGAATTCTTCCCTACCTTATTCCTGTGCTGAGATACAGGCTGCTCCAACCTGCTGTAAAATGCTTGATTTCGAGAGTGAGCGAAACTAATGAAAACATTGTTGGGGTAAAACCTAAAGGGAAAGACCTAGCACCAAATCAAATTTGCCATCTGATCTAACTTCTGGAGGCAGTCAAAATGAGCCTTAGAATTCTTCCCTACCTTATTCCTGTGCTGAGATACAGGCTGCTCCAACCTGCTGTAAAATGCTTGATTTCGAGAGTGAGCGAAACTAATGAAAACATTGTTGGGGTAAAACCTAAAGGGAAAGACCTAGCACCAAATCCAATTTGCCATCTGATCTAACTTCTGGAGGCAGTCAAAATGATCCTTAGAATTCTTCCCTACCTTATTCCTGTGCTGAGATACAGGCTGCTCCAACCTGCTGTAAAATGCTTGATTTCGAGAGTGAGCGAAACTAATGAAAACATTGTTGGGGTAAAACCTAAAGGGAAAGACCTAGCACCAAATCCAATTTGCCATCTGATCTAACTTCTGGAGGCAGTCAAAATGAGCCTTAGAATTCTTCCCTACCTTATTCCTGTGCTGAGATACAGGCTGCTCCAACCTGCTGTAAAATGCTTGATTTCGAGAGTGAGCGAAACTAATGAAAACATTGTTGGGGTAAAACCTAAAGGGAAAGACCTAGCACCAAATCCAATTTGCCATCTGATCTAACTTCTGGAGGCAGTCAAAATGAGCCTTAGAATTCTTCCCTACCTTATTCCTGTGCTGAGATACAGGCTGCTCCAACCTGCTGTAAAATGCTTGATTTCGAGAGTGAGCGAAACTAATGAAAACATTGTTGGGGTAAAACCTAAAGGGAAAGACCTAGCACCAAATCCAATTTGCCATCTGATCTAACTTCTGGAGGCAGTCAAAATGAGCCTTAGAATTCTTCCCTACCTTATTCCTGTGCTGAGATACAGGCTGCTCCAACCTGCTGTAAAATGCTTGATTTCGAGAGTGAGCGAAACTAATGAAAACATTGTTGGGGTAAAACCTAAAGGGAAAGACCTAGCACCAAATCCAATTTGCCATCTGATCTAACTTCTGGAGGCAGTCAAAATGATCCTTAGAATTCTTCCCTACCTTATTCCTGTGCTGAGATACAGGCTGCTCCAACCTGCTGTAAAATGCTTGATTTCGAGAGTGAGCGAAACTAATGAAAACATTGTTGGGGTAAAACCTAAAGGGAAAGACCTAGCACCAAATCCAATTTGCCATCTGATCTAACTTCTGGAGGCAGTCAAAATGATCCTTAGAATTCTTCCCTACCTTATTCCTGTGCTGAGATACAGGCTGCTCCAACCTGCTGTAAAATGCTTGATTTCGAGAGTGAGCGAAACTAATGAAAACATTGTTGGGGTAAAACCTAAAGGGAAAGACCTAGCACCAAATCCAATTTGCCATCTGATCTAACTTCTGGAGGCAGTCAAAATGAGCCTTAGAATTCTTCCCTACCTTATTCCTGTGCTGAGATACAGGCTGCTCCAACCTGCTGTAAAATGCTTGATTTCGAGAGTGAGCGAAACTAATGAAAACATTGTTGGGGTAAAACCTAAAGGGAAAGACCTAGCACCAAATCCAATTTGCCATCTGATCTAACTTCTGGAGGCAGTCAAAATGAGCCTTAGAATTCTTCCCTACCTTATTCCTGTGCTGAGATACAGGCTGCTCCAACCTGCTGTAAAATGCTTGATTTCGAGAGTGAGCGAAACTAATGAAAACATTGTTGGGGTAAAACCTAAAGGGAAAGACCTAGCACCAAATCCAATTTGCCATCTGATCTAACTTCTGGAGGCAGTCAAAATGAGCCTTAGAATTCTTCCCTACCTTATTCCTGTGCTGAGATACAGGCTGCTCCAACCTGCTGTAAAATGCTTGATTTCGAGAGTGAGCGAAACTAATGAAAACATTGTTGGGGTAAAACCTAAAGGGAAAGACCTAGCACCAAATCCAATTTGCCATCTGATCTAACTTCTGGAGGCAGTCAAAATGAGCCTTAGAATTCTTCCCTACCTTATTCCTGTGCTGAGATACAGGCTGCTCCAACCTGCTGTAAAATGCTTGATTTCGAGAGTGAGCGAAACTAATGAAAACATTGTTGGGGTAAAACCTAAAGGGAAAGACCTAGCACCAAATCCAATTTGCCATCTGATCTAACTTCTGGAGGCAGTCAAAATGATCCTTAGAATTCTTCCCTACCTTATTCCTGTGCTGAGATACAGGCTGCTCCAACCTGCTGTAAAATGCTTGATTTCGAGAGTGAGCGAAACTAATGAAAACATTGTTGGGGTAAAACCTAAAGGGAAAGACCTAGCACCAAATCCAATTTGCCATCTGATCTAACTTCTGGAGGCAGTCAAAATGATCCTTAGAATTCTTCCCTACCTTATTCCTGTGCTGAGATACAGGCTGCTCCAACCTGCTGTAAAATGCTTGATTTCGAGAGTGAGCGAAACTAATGAAAACATTGTTGGGGTAAAACCTAAAGGGAAAGACCTAGCACCAAATCCAATTTGCCATCTGATCTAACTTCTGGAGGCAGTCAAAATGATCCTTAGAATTCTTCCCTACCTTATTCCTGTGCTGAGATACAGGCTGCTCCAACCTGCTGTAAAATGCTTGATTTCGAGAGTGAGCGAAACTAATGAAAACATTGTTGGGGTAAAACCTAAAGGGAAAGACCTAGCACCAAATCCAATTTGCCATCTGATCTAACTTCTGGAGGCAGTCAAAATGAGCCTTAGAATTCTTCCCTACCTTATTCCTGTGCTGAGATACAGGCTGCTCCAACCTGCTGTAAAATGCTTGATTTCGAGAGTGAGCGAAACTAATGAAAACATTGTTGGGGTAAAACCTAAAGGGAAAGACCTAGCACCAAATCCAATTTGCCATCTGATCTAACTTCTGGAGGCAGTCAAAATGAGCCTTAGAATTCTTCCCTACCTTATTCCTGTGCTGAGATACAGGCTGCTCCAACCTGCTGTAAAATGCTTGATTTCGAGAGTGAGCGAAACTAATGAAAACATTGTTGGGGTAAAACCTAAAGGGAAAGACCTAGCACCAAATCCAATTTGCCATCTGATCTAACTTCTGGAGGCAGTCAAAATGAGCCTTAGAATTCTTCCCTACCTTATTCCTGTGCTGAGATACAGGCTGCTCCAACCTGCTGTAAAATGCTTGATTTCGAGAGTGAGCGAAACTAATGAAAACATTGTTGGGGTAAAACCTAAAGGGAAAGACCTAGCACCAAATCCAATTTGCCATCTGATCTAACTTCTGGAGGCAGTCAAAATGATCCTTAGAATTCTTCCCTACCTTATTCCTGTGCTGAGATACAGGCTGCTCCAACCTGCTGCAAAATGCTTGATTTCGAGAGTGAGCGAAACTAATGAAAACATTGTTGGGGTAAAACCTAAAGGGAGAGACCTAGCACCAAATCCAATTTGCCATCTGATCTAACTTCTGGAGGCAGTCAAAATGAGCCTTAGAATTCTTCCCTACCTTATTCCTGTGCTGAGATACAGGCTGCTCCAACCTGCTGTAAAATGCTTGATTTCGAGAGTGAGCGAAACTAATGAAAACATTGTTGGGGTAAAACCTAAAGGGAAAGACCTAGCACCAAATCCAATTTGCCATCTGATCTAACTTCTGGAGGCAGTCAAAATGAGCCTTAGAATTCTTCCCTACCTTATTCCTGTGCTGAGATACAGGCTGCTCCAACCTGCTGTAAAATGCTTGATTTCGAGAGTGAGCGAAACTAATGAAAACATTGTTGGGGTAAAACCTAAAGGGAAAGACCTAGCACCAAATCCAATTTGCCATCTGATCTAACTTCTGGAGGCAGTCAAAATGAGCCTTAGAATTCTTCCCTACCTTATTCCTGTGCTGAGATACAGGCTGCTCCAACCTGCTGTAAAATGCTTGATTTCGAGAGTGAGCGAAACTAATGAAAACATTGTTGGGGTAAAACCTAAAGGGAAAGACCTAGCACCAAATCCAATTTGCCATCTGATCTAACTTCTGGAGGCAGTCAAAATGAGCCTTAGAATTCTTCCCTACCTTATTCCTGTGCTGAGATACAGGCTGCTCCAACCTGCTGTAAAATGCTTGATTTCGAGAGTGAGCGGAACTAATGAAAACATTTTTGGGGTAAAACCTAAAGGGAAAGACCTAGCACCAAATCCAATTTGCCATCTGATCTAACTTCTGGAGGCAGTCAAAATGAGCCTTAGAATTCTTCCCTACCTTATTCCTGTGCTGAGATACAGGCTGCTCCAACCTGCTGTAAAATGCTTGATTTCGAGAGTGAGCGAAACTAATGAAAACATTGTTGGGGTAAAACCTAAAGGGAAAGACCTAGCACCAAATCCAATTTGCCATCTGATCTAACTTCTGGAGGCAGTCAAAATGAGCCTTAGAATTCTTCCCTACCTTATTCCTGTGCTGAGATACAGGCTGCTCCAACCTGCTGTAAAATGCTTGATTTCGAGAGTGAGCGAAACTAATGAAAACATTGTTGGGGTAAAACCTAAAGGGAAAGACCTAGCACCAAATCCAATTTGCCATCTGATCTAACTTCTGGAGGCAGTCAAAATGAGCCTTAGAATTCTTCCCTACCTTATTCCTGTGCTGAGATACAGGCTGCTCCAACCTGCTGTAAAATGCTTGATTTCGAGAGTGAGCGAAACTAATGAAAACATTGTTGGGGTAAAACCTAAAGGGAAAGACCTAGCACCAAATCCAATTTGCCATCTGATCTAACTTCTGGAGGCAGTCAAAATGAGCCTTAGAATTCTTCCCTACCTTATTCCTGTGCTGAGATACAGGCTGCTCCAACCTGCTGTAAAATGCTTATTTCGAGAGTGAGCGAAACTAATGAAAACATTGTTGGGGTAAAACCTAAAGGGAAAGACCTAGCACCAAATCCAATTTGCCATCTGATCTAACTTCTGGAGGCAGTCAAAATGAGCCTTAGAATTCTTCCCTACCTTATTCCTGTGCTGAGATACAGGCTGCTCCAACCTGCTGTAAAATGCTTGATTTCGAGAGTGAGCGAAACTAATGAAAACATTGTTGGGGTAAAACCTAAAGGGAAAGACCTAGCACCAAATCCAATTTGCCATCTGATCTAACTTCTGGAGGCAGTCAAAATGAGCCTTAGAATTCTTCCCTACCTTATTCCTGTGCTGAGATACAGGCTGCTCCAACCTGCTGTAAAATGCTTGATTTCGAGAGTGAGCGAAACTAATGAAAACATTGTTGGGGTAAAACCTAAAGGGAAAGACCTAGCACCAAATCCAATTTGCCATCTGATCTAACTTCTGGAGGCAGTCAAAATGATCCTTAGAATTCTTCCCTACCTTATTCCTGTGCTGAGATACAGGCTGCTCCAACCTGCTGTAAAATGCTTGATTTCGAGAGTGAGCGAAACTAATGAAAACATTGTTGGGGTAAAACCTAAAGGGAAAGATCTAGCACCAAATCCAATTTGCCATCTGATCTAACTTCTGGAGGCAGTCAAAATGAGCCTTAGAATTCTTCCCTACCTTATTCCTGTGCTGAGATACAGGCTGCTCCAACCTGCTGTAAAATGCTTGATTTCGAGAGTGAGCGAAACTAATGAAAACATTGTTGGGGTAAAACCTAAAGGGAAAGACCTAGCACCAAATCCAATTTGCCATCTGATCTAACTTCTGGAGGCAGTCAAAATGAGCCTTAGAATTCTTCCCTACCTTATTCCTGTGCTGAGATACAGGCTGCTCCAACCTGCTGTAAAATGCTTGATTTCGAGAGTGAGCGAAACTAATGAAAACATTGTTGGGGTAAAACCTAAAGGGAAAGACCTAGCACCAAATCCAATTTGCCATCTGATCTAACTTCTGGAGGCAGTCAAAATGATCCTTAGAATTCTTCCCTACCTTATTCCTGTGCTGAGATACAGGCTGCTCCAACCTGCTGTAAAATGCTTGATTTCGAGAGTGAGCGAAACTAATGAAAACATTGTTGGGGTAAAACCTAAAGGGAAAGACCTAGCACCAAATCCAATTTGCCATCTGATCTAACTTCTGGAGGCAGTCAAAATGAGCCTTAGAATTCTTCCCTACCTTATTCCTGTGCTGAGATACAGGCTGCTCCAACCTGCTGTAAAATGCTTGATTTCGAGAGTGAGCGAAACTAATGAAAACATTGTTGGGGTAAAACCTAAAGGGAAAGACCTAGCACCAAATCCAATTTGCCATCTGATCTAACTTCTGGAGGCAGTCAAAATGAGCCTTAGAATTCTTCCCTACCTTATTCCTGTGCTGAGATACAGGCTGCTCCAACCTGCTGTAAAATGCTTGATTTCGAGAGTGAGCGAAACTAATGAAAACATTGTTGGGGTAAAACCTAAAGGGAAAGACCTAGCACCAAATCCAATTTGCCATCTGATCTAACTTCTGGAGGCAGTCAAAATGAGCCTTAGAATTCTTCCCTACCTTATTCCTGTGCTGAGATACAGGCTGCTCCAACCTGCTGTAAAATGCTTGATTTCGAGAGTGAGCGAAACTAATGAAAACATTGTTGGGGTAAAACCTAAAGGGAAAGACCTAGCACCAAATCCAATTTGCCATCTGATCTAACTTCTGGAGGCAGTCAAAATGATCCTTAGAATTCTTCCCTACCTTATTCCTGTGCTGAGATACAGGCTGCTCCAACCTGCTGTAAAATGCTTGATTTCGAGAGTGAGCGAAACTAATGAAAACATTGTTGGGGTAAAACCTAAAGGGAAAGACCTAGCACCAAATCCAATTTGCCATCTGATCTAACTTCTGGAGGCAGTCAAAATGAGCCTTAGAATTCTTCCCTACCTTATTCCTGTGCTGAGATACAGGCTGCTCCAACCTGCTGTAAAATGCTTGATTTCGAGAGTGAGCGAAACTAATGAAAACATTGTTGGGGTAAAACCTAAAGGGAAAGACCTAGCACCAAATCCAATTTGCCATCTGATCTAACTTCTGGAGGCAGTCAAAATGATCCTTTAGAATTCTTCCCTACCTTATTCCTGTGCTGAGATACAGGCTGCTCCAACCTGCTGTAAAATGCTTGATTTCGAGAGTGAGCGAAACTAATGAAAACATTGTTGGGGTAAAACCTAAAGGGAAAGACCTAGCACCAAATCCAATTTGCCATCTGATCTAACTTCTGGAGGCAGTCAAAATGAGCCTTAGAATTCTTCCCTACCTTATTCCTGTGCTGAGATACAGGCTGCTCCAACCTGCTGTAAAATGCTTGATTTCGAGAGTGAGCGAAACTAATGAAAACATTGTTGGGGTAAAACCTAAAGGGAAAGACCTAGCACCAAATCCAATTTGCCATCTGATCTAACTTCTGGAGGCAGTCAAAATGAGCCTTAGAATTCTTCCCTACCTTATTCCTGTGCTGAGATACAGGCTGCTCCAACCTGCTGTAAAATGCTTGATTTCGAGAGTGAGCGAAACTAATGAAAACATTGTTGGGGTAAAACCTAAAGGGAAAGACCTAGCACCAAATCCAATTTGCCATCTGATCTAACTTCTGGAGGCAGTCAAAATGAGCCTTAGAATTCTTCCCTACCTTATTCCTGTGCTGAGATACAGGCTGCTCCAACCTGCTGTAAAATGCTTGATTTCGAGAGTGAGCGAAACTAATGAAAACATTGTTGGGGTTAAAACCTAAAGGGAAAGACCTAGCACCAAATCCAATTTGCCATCTGATCTAACTTCTGGAGGCAGTCAAAATGAGCCTTAGAATTCTTCCCTACCTTATTCCTGTGCTGAGATACAGGCTGCTCCAACCTGCTGTAAAATGCTTGATTTCGAGAGTGAGCGAAACTAATGAAAACATTGTTGGGGTAAAACCTAAAGGGAAAGACCTAGCACCAAATCCAATTTGCCATCTGATCTAACTTCTGGAGGCAGTCAAAATGAGCCTTAGAATTCTTCCCTACCTTATTCCTGTGCTGAGATACAGGCTGCTCCAACCTGCTGTAAAATGCTTGATTTCGAGAGTGAGCGAAACTAATGAAAACATTGTTGGGGTAAAACCTAAAGGGAAAGACCTAGCACCAAATCCAATTTGCCATCTGATCTAACTTCTGGAGGCAGTCAAAATGAGCCTTAGAATTCTTCCCTACCTTATTCCTGTGCTGAGATACAGGCTGCTCCAACCTGCTGTAAAATGCTTGATTTCGAGAGTGAGCGAAACTAATGAAAACATTGTTGGGGTAAAAACCTAAAGGGAAAGACCTAGCACCAAATCCAATTTGCCATCTGATCTAACTTCTGGAGGCAGTCAAAATGAGCCTTAGAATTCTTCCCTACCTTATTCCTGTGCTGAGATACAGGCTGCTCCAACCTGCTGTAAAATGCTTGATTTCGAGAGTGAGCGAAACTAATGAAAACATTGTTGGGGTAAAACCTAAAGGGAAAGACCTAGCACCAAATCCAATTTGCCATCTGATCTAACTTCTGGAGGCAGTCAAAATGAGCCTTAGAATTCTTCCCTACCTTATTCCTGTGCTGAGATACAGGCTGCTCCAACCTGCTGTAAAATGCTTGATTTCGAGAGTGAGCGAAACTAATGAAAACATTGTTGGGGTAAAACCTAAAGGGAAAGACCTAGCACCAAATCCAATTTGCCATCTGATCTAACTTCTGGAGGCAGTCAAAATGAGCCTTAGAATTCTTCCCTACCTTATTCCTGTGCTGAGATACAGGCTGCTCCAACCTGCTGTAAAATGCTTGATTTCGAGAGTGAGCGAAACTAATGAAAACATTGTTGGGGTAAAACCTAAAGGGAAAGACCTAGCACCAAATCCAATTTGCCATCTGATCTAACTTCTGGAGGCAGTCAAAATGAGCCTTAGAATTCTTCCCTACCTTATTCCTGTGCTGAGATACAGGCTGCTCCAACCTGCTGTAAAATGCTTGATTTCGAGAGTGAGCGAAACTAATGAAAACATTGTTGGGGTAAAACCTAAAGGGAAAGACCTAGCACCAAATCCAATTTGCCATCTGATCTAACTTCTGGAGGCAGTCAAAATGAGCCTTAGAATTCTTCCCTACCTTATTCCTGTGCTGAGATACAGGCTGCTCCAACCTGCTGTAAAATGCTTGATTTCGAGAGTGAGCGAAACTAATGAAAACATTGTTGGGGTAAAACCTAAAGGGAAAGACCTAGCACCAAATCCAATTTGCCATCTGATCTAACTTCTGGAGGCAGTCAAAATGATCCTTAGAATTCTTCCCTACCTTATTCCTGTGCTGAGATACAGGCTGCTCCAACCTGCTGTAAAATGCTTGATTTCGAGAGTGAGCGAAACTAATGAAAACATTGTTGGGGTAAAACCTAAAGGGAAAGACCTAGCACCAAATCCAATTTGCCATCTGATCTAACTTCTGGAGGCAGTCAAAATGAGCCTTAGAATTCTTCCCTACCTTATTCCTGTGCTGAGATACAGGCTGCTCCAACCTGCTGTAAAATGCTTGATTTCGAGAGTGAGCGAAACTAATGAAAACATTGTTGGGGTAAAACCTAAAGGGAAAGACCTAGCACCAAATCCAATTTGCCATCTGATCTAACTTCTGGAGGCAGTCAAAATGATCCTTTAGAATTCTTCCCTACCTTATTGTGCTGAGATACAGGCTGCTCCAACCTGCTGTAAAATGCTTGATTTCGAGAGTGAGCGAAACTAATGAAAACATTGTTGGGGTAAAACCTAAAGGGAAAGACCTAGCACCAAATCCAATTTGCCATCTGATCTAACTTCTGGAGGCAGTCAAAATGAGCCTTAGAATTCTTCCCTACCTTATTCCTGTGCTGAGATACAGGCTGCTCCAACCTGCTGTAAAATGCTTGATTTCGAGAGTGAGCGAAACTAATGAAAACATTGTTGGGGTAAAACCTAAAGGGAAAGACCTAGCACCAAATCCAATTTGCCATCTGATCTAACTTCTGGAGGCAGTCAAAATGATCCTTAGAATTCTTCCCTACCTTATTCCTGTGCTGAGATACAGGCTGCTCCAACCTGCTGTAAAATGCTTGATTTCGAGAGTGAGCGAAACTAATGAAAACATTGTTGGGGGTAAAACCTAAAGGGAAAGACCTAGCACCAAATCCAATTTGCCATCTGATCTAACTTCTGGAGGCAGTCAAAATGATCCTTAGAATTCTTCCCTACCTTATTCCTGTGCTGAGATACAGGCTGCTCCAACCTGCTGTAAAATGCTTGATTTCGAGAGTGAGCGAAACTAATGAAAACATTGTTGGGGTAAAACCTAAAGGGAAAGACCTAGCACCAAATCCAATTTGCCATCTGATCTAACTTCTGGAGGCAGTCAAAATGAGCCTTAGAATTCTTCCCTACCTTATTCCTGTGCTGAGATACAGGCTGCTCCAACCTGCTGTAAAATGCTTGATTTCGAGAGTGAGCGAAACTAATGAAAACATTGTTGGGGTAAAACCTAAAGGGAAAGACCTAGCACCAAATCCAATTTGCCATCTGATCTAACTTCTGGAGGCAGTCAAAATGAGCCTTAGAATTCTTCCCTACCTTATTCCTGTGCTGAGATACAGGCTGCTCCAACCTGCTGTAAAATGCTTGATTTCGAGAGTGAGCGAAACTAATGAAAACATTGTTGGGGGTAAAACCTAAAGGGAAAGACCTAGCACCAAATCCAATTTGCCATCTGATCTAACTTCTGGAGGCAGTCAAAATGAGCCTTAGAATTCTTCCCTACCTTATTCCTGTGCTGAGATACAGGCTGCTCCAACCTGCTGTAAAATGCTTGATTTCGAGAGTGAGCGAAACTAATGAAAACATTGTTGGGGTAAAACCTAAAGGGAAAGACCTAGCACCAAATCCAATTTGCCATCTGATCTAACTTCTGGAGGCAGTCAAAATGAGCCTTAGAATTCTTCCCTACCTTATTCCTGTGCTGAGATACAGGCTGCTCCAACCTGCTGTAAAATGCTTGATTTCGAGAGTGAGCGAAACTAATGAAAACATTGTTGGGGTAAAACCTAAAGGGAAAGACCTAGCACCAAATCCAATTTGCCATCTGATCTAACTTCTGGAGGCAGTCAAAATGAGCCTTAGAATTCTTCCCTACCTTATTCCTGTGCTGAGATACAGGCTGCTCCAACCTGCTGTAAAATGCTTGATTTCGAGAGTGAGCGAAACTAATGAAAACATTGTTGGGGTAAAACCTAAAGGGAAAGACCTAGCACCAAATCCAATTTGCCATCTGATCTAACTTCTGGAGGCAGTCAAAATGAGCCTTAGAATTCTTCCCTACCTTATTCCTGTGCTGAGATACAGGCTGCTCCAACCTGCTGTAAAATGCTTGATTTCGAGAGTGAGCGAAACTAATGAAAACATTGTTGGGGTAAAACCTAAAGGGAAAGACCTAGCACCAAATCCAATTTGCCATCTGATCTAACTTCTGGAGGCAGTCAAAATGAGCCTTAGAATTCTTCCCTACCTTATTCCTGTGCTGAGATACAGGCTGCTCCAACCTGCTGTAAAATGCTTGATTTCGAGAGTGAGCGAAACTAATGAAAACATTGTTGGGGTAAAACCTAAAGGGAAAGACCTAGCACCAAATCCAATTTGCCATCTGATCTAACTTCTGGAGGCAGTCAAAATGAGCCTTAGAATTCTTCCCTACCTTATTCCTGTGCTGAGATACAGGCTGCTCCAACCTGCTGTAAAATGCTTGATTTCGAGAGTGAGCGAAACTAATGAAAACATTGTTGGGGTAAAACCTAAAGGGAAAGACCTAGCACCAAATCCAATTTGCCATCTGATCTAACTTCTGGAGGCAGTCAAAATGATCCTTTAGAATTCTTCCCTACCTTATTCCTGTGCTGAGATACAGGCTGCTCCAACCTGCTGTAAAATGCTTGATTTCGAGAGTGAGCGAAACTAATGAAAACATTGTTGGGGTAAAACCTAAAGGGAAAGACCTAGCACCAAATCCAATTTGCCATCTGATCTAACTTCTGGAGGCAGTCAAAATGATCCTTAGAATTCTTCCCTACCTTATTCCTGTGCTGAGATACAGGCTGCTCCAACCTGCTGTAAAATGCTTGATTTCGAGAGTGAGCGAAACTAATGAAAACATTGTTGGGGTAAAACCTAAAGGGAAAGACCTAGCACCAAATCCAATTTGCCATCTGATCTAACTTCTGGAGGCAGTCAAAATGATCCTTAGAATTCTTCCCTACCTTATTCCTGTGCTGAGATACAGGCTGCTCCAACCTGCTGTAAAATGCTTGATTTCGAGAGTGAGCGAAACTAATGAAAACATTGTTGGGGTAAAACCTAAAGGGAAAGACCTAGCACCAAATCCAATTTGCCATCTGATCTAACTTCTGGAGGCAGTCAAAATGAGCCTTAGAATTCTTCCCTACCTTATTCCTGTGCTGAGATACAGGCTGCTCCAACCTGCTGTAAAATGCTTGATTTCGAGAGTGAGCGAAACTAATGAAAACATTGTTGGGGTAAAACCTAAAGGGAAAGACCTAGCACCAAATCCAATTTGCCATCTGATCTAACTTCTGGAGGCAGTCAAAATGAGCCTTAGAATTCTTCCCTACCTTATTCCTGTGCTGAGATACAGGCTGCTCCAACCTGCTGTAAAATGCTTGATTTCGAGAGTGAGCGAAACTAATGAAAACATTGTTGGGGTAAAACCTAAAGGGAAAGACCTAGCACCAAATCCAATTTGCCATCTGATCTAACTTCTGGAGGCAGTCAAAATGAGCCTTAGAATTCTTCCCTACCTTATTCCTGTGCTGAGATACAGGCTGCTCCAACCTGCTGTAAAATGCTTGATTTCGAGAGTGAGCGAAACTAATGAAAACATTGTTGGGGTAAAACCTAAAGGGAAAGACCTAGCACCAAATCCAATTTGCCATCTGATCTAACTTCTGGAGGCAGTCAAAATGAGCCTTAGAATTCTTCCCTACCTTATTCCTGTGCTGAGATACAGGCTGCTCCAACCTGCTGTAAAATGCTTGATTTCGAGAGTGAGCGAAACTAATGAAAACATTGTTGGGGTAAAACCTAAAGGGGAAAGACCTAGCACCAAATCCAATTTGCCATCTGATCTAACTTCTGGAGGCAGTCAAAATGAGCCTTAGAATTCTTCCCTACCTTATTCCTGTGCTGAGATACAGGCTGCTCCAACCTGCTGTAAAATGCTTGATTTCGAGAGTGAGCGAAACTAATGAAAACATTGTTGGGGTAAAACCTAAAGGGAAAGACCTAGCACCAAATCCAATTTGCCATCTGATCTAACTTCTGGAGGCAGTCAAAATGATCCTTAGAATTCTTCCCTACCTTATTCCTGTGCTGAGATACAGGCTGCTCCAACCTGCTGTAAAATGCTTGATTTCGAGAGTGAGCGAAACTAATGAAAACATTGTTGGGGTAAAACCTAAAGGGAAAGACCTAGCACCAAATCCAATTTGCCATCTGATCTAACTTCTGGAGGCAGTCAAAATGAGCCTTAGAATTCTTCCCTACCTTATTCCTGTGCTGAGATACAGGCTGCTCCAACCTGCTGTAAAATGCTTGATTTCGAGAGTGAGCGAAACTAATGAAAACATTGTTGGGGTAAAACCTAAAGGGAAAGACCTAGCACCAAATCCAATTTGCCATCTGATCTAACTTCTGGAGGCAGTCAAAATGAGCCTTAGAATTCTTCCCTACCTTATTCCTGTGCTGAGATACAGGCTGCTCCAACCTGCTGTAAAATGCTTGATTTCGAGAGTGAGCGAAACTAATGAAAGCATTGTTGGGGTAAAACCTAAAGGGAAAGACCTAGCACCAAATCCAATTTGCCATCTGATCTAACTTCTGGAGGCAGTCAAAATGAGCCTTAGAATTCTTCCCTACCTTATTCCTGTGCTGAGATACAGGCTGCTCCAACCTGCTGTAAAATGCTTGATTTCGAGAGTGAGCGAAACTAATGAAAACATTGTTGGGGTAAAACCTAAAGGGAAAGACCTAGCACCAAATCCAATTTGCCATCTGATCTAACTTCTGGAGGCAGTCAAAATGAGCCTTAGAATTCTTCCCTACCTTATTCCTGTGCTGAGATACAGGCTGCTCCAACCTGCTGTAAAATGCTTGATTTCGAGAGTGAGCGAAACTAATGAAAACATTGTTGGGGTAAAACCTAAAGGGAAAGACCTAGCACCAAATCCAATTTGCCATCTGATCTAACTTCTGGAGGCAGTCAAAATGAGCCTTAGAATTCTTCCCTACCTTATTCCTGTGCTGAGATACAGGCTGCTCCAACCTGCTGTAAAATGCTTGATTTCGAGAGTGAGCGAAACTAATGAAAACATTGTTGGGGTAAAACCTAAAGGGAAAGACCTAGCACCAAATCCAATTTGCCATCTGATCTAACTTCTGGAGGCAGTCAAAATGAGCCTTAGAATTCTTCCCTACCTTATTCCTGTGCTGAGATACAGGCTGCTCCAACCTGCTGTAAAATGCTTGATTTCGAGAGTGAGCGAAACTAATGAAAACATTGTTGGGGTAAAACCTAAAGGGAAAGACCTAGCACCAAATCCAATTTGCCATCTGATCTAACTTCTGGAGGCAGTCAAAATGATCCTTAGAATTCTTCCCTACCTTATTCCTGTGCTGAGATACAGGCTGCTCCAACCTGCTGTAAAATGCTTGATTTCGAGAGTGAGCGAAACTAATGAAAACATTGTTGGGGTAAAACCTTGTCGTGGGATGGAAGGGCAAGGCTGAGAAGCCTCCTCCCTTCCCCCTTGTAAGGTAAAAGGGAAAGAAAAAATTGAAGGGAAAGGAAAAAAAAAACTCGCAAGCTGAATTAGCAAAGCAGTGGAGCTATATTTACAAAGCGATGTAGGGTTTGCAGGGGATTATTTACAAATTTACAATATCTACAATATATACAAAGATATACAACAGAGTAACACAGAAATGAGAGTGCCCCCCCTCGGCAGAGAGGGGTCCCCCACCTCCGCTCTCCCCTCTCTTCCCCCCCTTTCCCCAGAATGGGATAGAAAGAGAAAGAGAAGAGAGGAAAAAAAAAGTTAGAAGCAGTTTGTGTTAATTGGAAGGGAGTTAGTATACAGGCCTGTTATCTGGTTTTCAAGGCCGAGGCCTTGGCAGAAAGCCCAGCACAGAAAGCTGCTGCACGGAGAAGAGGCGGAAGCAAGACTGACTGAGAAGTGCTGGAAATGTCCACTTCACTCCCACTTCATAAGGTGCTTCCTCCCACTCGTCCAATGAAATTAGTTTAGACTATTCCTTCGTTTACCAACTTCCGTCCACCATGTTCCCTTTCTTAAGGGGGGCAACGTCAACCGGCCACAGTCCACCCCTTCTAAACAATTTCATTGGCTGTTCATACTGTCCATCCAATCCAAAACGATATTTACAGTTCGTAAGTAAAGTTCATAGTCCATTCCGGCTATGCTCAGATGTAGATGATTCAAAAGTCCAAGAAAATCAGAAAATGAGAAAAATGGAAAACAGTTCATTTCTTCACCGATGAAGCGAAGAAAAGGGGAAACAGGGAAATCTCAGGGTCTCTTAGTTGACTCAGGGCTCTCAGGGATCTCAGGGTTCGGTGCACCGTAGACTCCTCGTTGATTCTTCCTTTGGACGCGATGTAGCTATACAACAGTTTGAAATTAACCTCTCTCAGCTAAAGTTAAATTTCTTTATGGAATACATTGAATTTCACCATTCTCTTGCATTACCCAATAAGTGTGACCCGGACCTTCAGCTGAAACCACCCCTCGGATAGGTTTAGCCTCTCCTGAGGGTGAAAATACCCAAACAGTTTTACCTAACAGGTTCTTTTCTCTAACAACAGGAACTCTATCACCCTCTACTTTCCGTAGCAAATCTGAATGTGCAGGTCCAGCTCGGTTCACTGAACCTCTACTATTTACCAGCCAGGTTGCTTGTGCTAAATGTTTTTCCCAGTTTTTCAAAGATCCACCCCCCATGGCTTTGAGAGTGGTCTTCAACAAACCATTGTAGCGTTCAATCTTCCCTGAAGCTGGTGCATAGTAGGGAATGTGGAATATCCACTCAATACCGTGCTCTTTTGCCCAGTTCTTTACAAGGTTGTTCTTGAAATGAGTTCCATTGTCTGACTCAATCCTCTCTGGAGTTCCATGTCTCCACAGGATCTGTCTCTCCAGACCGAGAATGGTGTTGCGTGCAGTTGCATGTGGAACTGGATAAGTTTCCAACCATCCAGTGTTTGCCTCTACCATAGTAAGCACGTATTGCTTACCAGAACGAGAACGTGGTAGAGTGATGTAGTCAATCTGCCAAGCTTCACCCATACTTGTACTTGGACCATCTGTCACCATACCACAAGGGCTTAAGTCGTTTTGCCTGCTTAATAGCAGCACAAATGTCACAGTCATGGATGACTTGTGTGATAGCATCCATGGAAATGTCTATGGATCTGTCACGAGCCCATTGGTATGTTGCATCTCTGCCTTGATGTCCTGACGAATCATGAGCCCACCGAGCTAAGAATATCTCACCTCGGTGTTTCCAGTCGAGATCAAGATTAGAGTCCATGTCTACTTGAGAAACTCTTGCAGCTAGATCTGCCTGATGGTTGTGTTGCTGTTCCTCAGTAGCTTTGCTCTTAGGAATGTGAGCATCGATGTGTCTCACTTTCACTGGAATTCTCTCGATTCGATCAGCAATGTCCTGCCATAGGTTGGCTGCCCAAATGGGTTTTCCTTTTCTCTGCCAACCACTCTTCTTCCAGTTCTTTAGCCAACCCCACAGAGCATTGGCTACCATCCATGAGTCGGTGTAGAGATAAAGCTTTGGCCATCTCTCACGTTCAGCTACGTCGAGAGCTAGCTGGACAGCTTTTACCTCTGCGAATTGACTGGATTCTCCTTCTCCATCTTTCGCCTCTGCAACTCGGCGTGTTGGACTCCACACTGCAGACTTCCACCTTCGCTTGTTTCCAACAAGACGACAGGAACCGTCTGTGAACAGAGCATATTTCTTTTCATCATCAGAAAGGTCATTGTAAGGAGGAGCTTCCTCAGCACGAGTTACTTTCTCCTCTGGAGGTTTAGCACAGTTGATACCTTCAGGCCAACTTGAGATCACCTCCACTAGACCAGGTCTTTCAAGATTTCCCATTCGAGCTCTCTGTGTTATCAGAGCCATCCACTTAGACCATGTTGAGTCTGTGGCATGATGTGGTGTGGATCCTTTGCCTTTGAACATCCAATTCAAAACTGGTAATCTGGGAGCTAAGAGAAGTTGTGATTCAGTTCCAATCACTTCAGAAGATGCCTTTACTCCTTCATAGGCAGCTAAGATTTCTTTCTCTGTTGGAGTATAATTAGCCTCTGAACCTCTGTAACCTCGACTCCAGAAACCAAGAGGTCGTCCACGTGTCTCACCTGGAGCTTTTTGCCACAAGCACCAGGTTGGACCATTGTCACTTGCAGCCGTGTACAAAATGTTCTTAATGTCTGGACCATCTCGGACTGGTCCCAGACCCATTGCTTGAACTACCTCTTGCTTTATCTGGTCAAAGGCTGCTTGTTGTTCAGGTCCCCAGTGGAAATGGTTTCTCTTTCGAGTTACATCATACAGAGGTTTCACAATCTGACTGTATCCAGGAATGTGCAGTCTCCAAAATCCCACTATCCCCAAGAAACGTAGGGTCTCTTGCTTGTTTGTGGGACTTGCCATGGTGGAGACTCTATTTACCACATCCACTGGAATGTGTCGGCGTCCATCCTGCCACTTCACTCCCAGAAATTGAATCTCTGTGGTAGGTCCTTTCACCTTGTCTCGTTTGATGGCAAAACCTGCATTCAGAAGAATGTCAATGATTTTGTTACCTTTCTTGAAGACTTCCTCAGCAGTTTTACCCCAGACGATGATATCATCGATGAACTGGATGTGTTCTGGAGCACTGCCTTTCTCCAGAGCATCGTGGATCACTGCATGACAGATGCTTGAGCTGTGGACCCAGCCCATTGGCAGCCTGTTGAAAGTGTACTGGATTCCTCTCCAGGTGAAAGCAAACTGAGGCCTGCATTCCTCTGCTATGGGAATAGAGAAAAATGCATTAGCAATGTCTATGGTAGCATACCATTTGGCCTCTTTGGATTCCAGCTCATACTGTAGCTCCATCATGTCTGGTACTGCTGCACTCATAGGTGGCGTCACTTCATTTAGGGCTCGGTAGTCTACCGTCAGACGCCAGTCTCCATTCTGCTTCCGCACAGGCCACACTGGACTGTTGAAAGGTGAATGAGTTTTGCTGACGACTTTCTGACTCTCCAACTGACGAATCAGATTCTGAATGGGCAACAAAGAGTCACGGTTGGTTCTGTATTGTCTGTGATGCACAGTCTGAGAAGCAACCGGCAATTTAATGTCCTGTATCTTATGTTGTCCCACAACTGCAGATTCATCAGAAAGTTCAGGTCTGGCAGACAGCTTCAATTTTTGTCCATCAATTTCTATAGAAGCTACTCCAAAAGCCCATTTGTAACCTCTAGGGTCTTTGAAACGCCCTTCTCTCAGAAAATCAATTCCCAAAATACAAGGTGCATCAGGTCCGGTCACAACTGTATGCTTCCTCCATTGTTTACCAGTTAAACTTATATTAACCTCTACCTTACTTAACTCTTGAGATCCACCAGTGACTCCCAGAATAGTTATTGACTCTGATCCCTGATAATTTGATGGTATTATGGTGCACTGAGCTCCTGTGTCAACCAAGGCCCTGTACTTCTGAAATTGTGAAGTGCCAGGCCACTGGATGTACACATCCCAATAGATTCTGTTATCTCTGTTATCCCTCTCCTCCCCCTGGCGGGAGGCAGGGCACCCCTAGTTATGGGGAACATGTGCACATGTGCATTGCACATATTGTGCAGGGTTATAACTTTGCATGTTATAACTGGAGCCACTGTTGGAGCCATAAGAGTCATTCTGGGGAACTGTGGAAGTAACAGCTACCCTTCTGGTATTGCTACCTCGGGTTCTGCCACTTTGCAATTCCCTCAGTCTCCTGAAAAGATTAGAAGTTGGTTGGCCATCCCAGCGGTTCATGTTCTCACCAAACTGATCACGCAGAGTTATCCAAATAGTTCTACGTGATTGCCTTGGTGGTCTGTTTTGGAATGACCTGTTTTGGAATGTCCTGTTTTGGAATGACCTCCTTGGAGGACGTGTATTCCTTACAGATGAAACTTGTACCCACCTGGAGGAAGAATTGAAATTATCCTTCTGTGCCAATTGGTATATGGAATCTTTCAGATCCTTCATGCAATTCTCAATTTTTCCAGACAGAGTTTCAATGGCTGAAACCAAAGAACCACGTGTCATACTATCCTCCAATTGTCTCATTTGATCACTGAATTGGCCAACCGTAGGAGAAGCTCCACCATAACTTCTTGACACAATTCTGCTTGCCAGAATATTTGCATAATTAGAAGGAGCAAGTTTGATGATCTTTTTAGCAAGACCAATACCCACAGGAATGTCATCAGGATTCAGAGTTTCATGTTCACCATAGAGTAGCTCTCTAACAGCAAATTCTCTCAAGCGCTTAATTCCCTCATCTATGGTAGTCCAGGGTTTAGGATTCCAGGGAAGATCATCTCAGGAAGGGTATCTCAGGGCAACCGCTATTAAAAGGCGTATCCACAGATTAACCTTACCGAGAGCTTCGCCTAGATGTCTATCTATTCCATTGTCCCTTGAGAGAGTTCCTAACTGAGCTGCTGACTTGTCTCCAACTGTTAGAGCTGAAGCACCTGTATCATAACACCTACTAAGCCAAGCTAGAACTGGCTCCTTATCTGCCCTGGTGAAATCTTTACGGACATTTCGCAATTCCTCCCGTGGTGACGAACAGTCCGTAATATCATCTTCATCTTCATCTCCCTGAATTCTTTGCCCGTAAAATCCTGCTGTCATTCTCCTAAGGATCTCTTTAAGCTGAGAACCACCTTTGCCAGCTGCTTTCCTAGCTTCATCTCTATCCTGCTTTGATCTCACTAGGTTAGCTAGATCTTTAAAACAAACCTTCTCTTCCTCCTGAGCAGGATCTTTTAGAGTAGAGGGCCCCTCACCAGGATCAGTCTCCACCTCTTCTTCTCCATCTTGGGCCTTTGCAGCTCTAGTCTTTAAAGGAGCCACCTTAACTGGAGCTGTGTTTGCATTTACAGCCACCTTAATGGAAGCTGACAGGTCCTGAGATAAATCAGCTGCTGGGGCAGTGACTTCCGGTCCCACCGAGGGAGTGGGTGGAAGTGACGTTGCTCCATTAATGGCCGACGGAGCAGAAGAAGAAGGAGAAGGAGTAGGAGAAGGAGTAGGTGCCATGTTGATACCAGCCGATGCCCTTGGCTGCTTGCCAGAATCAGCAAAGTCATTTAGAGCTGCCTTACCAATTAACTTTTTAGCCTTCTTTTTAACTGACACGGGTTCTCCACAGTCCTCGTCACTAGATGACTCTGGGACTGATCGAGAGCCACGGCGTTTTCTTTTTGATCTAGTTTTAATAACAAAACACGCCCTGGACACCTTTTTCTCTCGCCACAAGGAATACAGAGAAAACACATTAGTTATCACCAGCAGCAGAATTATACACATCACATAAATCATCTTTGGATCCCAGGCATCACCTAAAGTTACTGTCTCCTCAGGCGGAATCTTAAAACTCTTTATCTCAATTGGGAGAGTGGTGGAGGTAACATTCCTGTATCTCACTGGCCATAATAAATTAATACATTTTCCATACCATAATTTAACTCTATACATAACCCACATATAAATTGTCCGCACCAAATATTTACCCAGGTAATCCAAAATCAAACCCAAACAATACCTGTAAACCAGAGCCCCAAAAATTGAAAAGAATAATCGATCCACAAACCACAATACCTTCATGTTTGCTAATTCAGCTAGAAAACACTAAATCAATCAAATAATAAATTAAACTAATTATCTGCCGCACGTTGGGTACGCCAATAAAAAAAATGTCGTGGGATGGAAGGGCAAGGCTGAGAAGCCTCCTCCCTTCCCCCTTGTAAGGTAAAAGGGAAAGAAAAAAATTGAAGGGAAAGGAAAAAAAAAACTCGCAAGCTGAATTAGCAAAGCAGTGGAGCTATATTTACAAAGCGATGTAGGGTTTGCAGGGGATTATTTACAAATTTACAATATCTACAATATATACAAAGATATACAACAGAGTAACACAGAAATGAGAGTGCCCCCCCTCGGCAGAGAGGGGTCCCCCACCTCCGCTCTCCCCTCTCTTCCCCCCCTTTCCCCAGAATGGGATAGAAAGAGAAAGAGAAGAGAGGAAAAAAAAGTTAGAAGCAGTTTGTGTTAATTGGAAGGGAGTTAGTATACAGGCCTGTTATCTGGTTTTCAAGGCCGAGGCCTTGGCAGAAAGCCCAGCACAGAAAGCTGCTGCACGGAGAAGAGGCGGAAGCAAGACTGACTGAGAAGTGCTGGAAATGTCCACTTCACTCCCACTTCATAAGGTGCTTCCTCCCACTCGTCCAATGAAATTAGTTTAGACTATTCCTTCCGTTTACCAACTTCCGTCCACCATGTTCCCTTTCTTAAGGGGGCAACGTCAACCGGCCACAAACCTAAAGGGAAAGACCTAGCACCAAATCCAATTTGCCATCTGATCTAACTTCTGGAGGCAGTCAAAATGAGCCTTAGAATTCTTCCCTACCTTATTCCTGTGCTGAGATACAGGCTGCTCCAACCTGCTGTAAAATGCTTGATTTCGAGAGTGAGCGAAACTAATGAAAACATTGTTGGGGTAAAACCTAAAGGGAAAGACCTAGCACCAAATCCAATTTGCCATCTGATCTAACTTCTGGAGGCAGTCAAAATGAGCCTTTAGAATTCTTCCCTACCTTATTCCTGTGCTGAGATACAGGCTGCTCCAACCTGCTGTAAAATGCTTGATTTCGAGAGTGAGCGAAACTAATGAAAACATTGTTGGGGTAAAACCTAAAGGGAAAGACCTAGCACCAAATCCAATTTGCCATCTGATCTAACTTCTGGAGGCAGTCAAAATGAGCCTTAGAATTCTTCCCTACCTTATTCCTGTGCTGAGATACAGGCTGCTCCAACCTGCTGTAAAATGCTTGATTTCGAGAGTGAGCGAAACTAATGAAAACATTGTTGGGGTAAAACCTAAAGGGAAAGACCTAGCACCAAATCCAATTTGCCATCTGATCTAACTTCTGGAGGCAGTCAAAATGAGCCTTAGAATTCTTCCCTACCTTATTCCTGTGCTGAGATACAGGCTGCTCCAACCTGCTGTAAAATGCTTGATTTCGAGAGTGAGCGAAACTAATGAAAACATTGTTGGGGTAAAACCTAAAGGGAAAGACCTAGCACCAAATCCAATTTGCCATCTGATCTAACTTCTGGAGGCAGTCAAAATGAGCCTTAGAATTCTTCCCTACCTTATTCCTGTGCTGAGATACAGGCTGCTCCAACCTGCTGTAAAATGCTTGATTTCGAGAGTGAGCGAAACTAATGAAAACATTGTTGGGGTAAAACCTAAAGGGAAAGACCTAGCACCAAATCCAATTTGCCATCTGATCTAACTTCTGGAGGCAGTCAAAATGAGCCTTAGAATTCTTCCCTACCTTATTCCTGTGCTGAGATACAGGCTGCTCCAACCTGCCTGTAAAATGCTTGATTTCGAGAGTGAGCGAAACTAATGAAAACATTGTTGGGGTAAAACCTAAAGGGAAAGACCTAGCACCAAATCCAATTTGCCATCTGATCTAACTTCTGGAGGCAGTCAAAATGAGCCTTAGAATTCTTCCCTACCATATTCCTGTGCTGAGATACAGGCTGCTCCAACCTGCTGTAAAATGCTTGATTTCGAGAGTGAGCGAAACTAATGAAAACATTGTTGGGGTAAAACCTAAAGGGAAAGACCTAGCACCAAATCCAATTTGCCATCTGATCTACCTTCTGGAGGCAGTCAAAATGAGCCTTAGAATTCTTCCCTACCTTATTCCTGTGCTGAGATACAGGCTGCTCCAACCTGCTGTAAAATGCTTGATTTCGAGAGTGAGCGAAACTAATGAAAACATTGTTGGGGTAAAACCTAAAGGGAAAGACCTAGCACCAAATCCAATTTGCCATCTGATCTAACTTCTGGAGGCAGTCAAAATGAGCCTTAGAATTCTTCCCTACCTTATTCCTGTGCTGAGATACAGGCTGCTCCAACCTGCTGTAAAATGCTTGATTTCGAGAGTGAGCGAAACTAATGAAAACATTGTTGGGGTAAAACCTAAAGGGAAAGACCTAGCACCAAATCCAATTTGCCATCTGATCTAACTTCTGGAGGCAGTCAAAATGAGCCTTAGAATTCTTCCCTACCTTATTCCTGTGCTGAGATACAGGCTGCTCCAACCTGCTGTAAAATGCTTGATTTCGAGAGTGAGCGAAACTAATGAAAACATTGTTGGGGTAAAACCTAAAGGGAAAGACCTAGCACCAAATCCAATTTGCCATCTGATCTAACTTCTGGAGGCAGTCAAAATGAGCCTTAGAATTCTTCCCTACCTTATTCCTGTGCTGAGATACAGGCTGCTCCAACCTGCTGTAAAATGCTTGATTTCGAGAGTGAGCGAAACTAATGAAAACATTGTTGGGGTAAAACCTAAAGGGAAAGACCTAGCACCAAATCCAATTTGCCATCTGATCTAACTTCTGGAGGCAGTCAAAATGAGCCTTAGAATTCTTCCCTACCTTATTCCTGTGCTGAGATACAGGCTGCTCCAACCTGCTGTAAAATGCTTGATTTCGAGAGTGAGCGAAACTAATGAAAACATTGTTGGGGTAAAACCTAAAGGGAAAGACCTAGCACCAAATCCAATTTGCCATCTGATCTAACTTCTGGAGGCAGTCAAAATGAGCCTTAGAATTCTTCCCTACCTTATTGCTGTGCTGAGATACAGGCTGCTCCAACCTGCTGTAAAATGCTTGATTTCGAGAGGTGAGCGAAACTAATGAAAACATTGTTGGGGTAAAACCTAAAGGGAAAGACCTAGCACCAAATCCAATTTGCCATCTGATCTAACTTCTGGAGGCAGTCAAAATGAGCCTTAGAATTCTTCCCTACCTTATTCCTGTGCTGAGATACAGGCTGCTCCAACCTGCTGTAAAATGCTTGATTTCGAGAGTGAGCGAAACTAATGAAAACATTGTTGGGGTAACACCTAAAGGGAAAGACCTAGCACCAAATCCAATTTGCCATCTGATCTAACTTCTGGAGGCAGTCAAAATGAGCCTTAGAATTCTTCCCTACCTTATTCCTGTGCTGAGATACAGGCTGCTCCAACCTGCTGTAAAATGCTTGATTTCGAGAGTGAGCGAAACTAATGAAAACATTGTTGGGGTAAAACCTAAAGGGAAAGACCTAGCACCAAATCCAATTTGCCATCTGATCTAACTTCTGGAGGCAGTCAAAATGAGCCTTAGAATTCTTCCCTACCTTATTCCTGTGCTGAGATACAGGCTGCTCCAACCTGCTGTAAAATGCTTGATTTCGAGAGTGAGCGAAACTAATGAAAACATTGTTGGGGTAAAACCTAAAGGGAAAGACCTAGCACCAAATCCAATTTGCCATCTGATCTAACTTCTGGAGGCAGTCAAAATGAGCCTTAGAATTCTTCCCTACCTTATTCCTGTGCTGAGATACAGGCTGCTCCAACCTGCTGTAAAATGCTTGATTTCGAGAGTGAGCGAAACTAATGAAAACATTGTTGGGGTAAAACCTAAAGGGAAAGACCTAGCACCAAATCCAATTTGCCATCTGATCTAACTTCTGGAGGCAGTCAAAATGAGCCTTAGAATTCTTCCCTACCTTATTCCTGTGCTGAGATACAGGCTGCTCCAACCTGCTGTAAAATGCTTGATTTCGAGAGTGAGCGAAACTAATGAAAACATTGTTGGGGTAAAACCTAAAGGGAAAGACCTAGCACCAAATCCAATTTGCCATCTGATCTAACTTCTGGAGGCAGTCAAAATGAGCCTTAGAATTCTTCCCTACCTTATTCCTGTGCTGAGATACAGGCTGCTCCAACCTGCTGTAAAATGCTTGATTTCGAGAGTGAGCGAAACTAATGAAAACATTGTTGGGGTAAAACCTAAAGGGAAAGACCTAGCACCAAATCCAATTTGCCATCTGATCTAACTTCTGGAGGCAGTCAAAATGAGCCTTAGAATTCTTCCCTACCTTATTCCTGTGCTGAGATACAGGCTGCTCCAACCTGCTGTAAAATGCTTGATTTCGAGAGTGAGCGAAACTAATGAAAACATTGTTGGGGTAAAACCTAAAGGGAAAGACCTAGCACCAAATCCAATTTGCCATCTGATCTAACTTCTGGAGGCAGTCAAAATGAGCCTTAGAATTCTTCCCTACCTTATTGCTGTGCTGAGATACAGGCTGCTCCAACCTGCTGTAAAATGCTTGATTTCGAGAGTGAGCGAAACTAATGAAAACATTGTTGGGGTAAAACCTAAAGGGAAAGACCTAGCACCAAATCCAATTTGCCATCTGATCTAACTTCTGGAGGCAGTCAAAATGAGCCTTAGAATTCTTCCCTACCTTATTCCTGTGCTGAGATACAGGCTGCTCCAACCTGCTGTAAAATGCTTGATTTCGAGAGTGAGCGAAACTAATGAAAACATTGTTGGGGTAAAACCTAAAGGGAAAGACCTAGCACCAAATCCAATTTGCCATCTGATCTAACTTCTGGAGGCAGTCAAAATGAGCCTTAGAATTCTTCCCTACCTTATTCCTGTGCTGAGATACAGGCTGCTCCAACCTGCTGTAAAATGCTTGATTTCGAGAGTGAGCGAAACTAATGAAAACATTGTTGGGGTAAAACCTAAAGGGAAAGACCTAGCACCAAATCCAATTTGCCATCTGATCTAACTTCTGGAGGCAGTCAAAATGAGCCTTAGAATTCTTCCCTACCTTATTCCTGTGCTGAGATACAGGCTGCTCCAACCTGCTGTAAAATGCTTGATTTCGAGAGTGAGCGAAACTAATGAAAACATTGTTGGGGTAAAACCTAAAGGGAAAGACCTAGCACCAAATCCAATTTGCCATCTGATCTAACTTCTGGAGGCAGTCAAAATGAGCCTTAGAATTCTTCCCTACCTTATTCCTGTGCTGAGATACAGGCTGCTCCAACCTGCTGTAAAATGCTTGATTTCGAGAGTGAGCGAAACTAATGAAAACATTGTTGGGGTAAAACCTAAAGGGAAAGACCTAGCACCAAATCCAATTTGCCATCTGATCTAACTTCTGGAGGCAGTCAAAATGAGCCTTAGAATTCTTCCCTACCTTATTCCTGTGCTGAGATACAGGCTGCTCCAACCTGCTGTAAAATGCTTGATTTCGAGAGTGAGCGAAACTAATGAAAACATTGTTGGGGTAAAACCTAAAGGGAAAGACCTAGCACCAAATCCAATTTGCCATCTGATCTACCTTCTGGAGGCAGTCAAAATGAGCCTTAGAATTCTTCCCTACCTTATTCCTGTGCTGAGATACAGGCTGCTCCAACCTGCTGTAAAATGCTTGATTTCGAGAGTGAGCGAAACTAATGAAAACATTGTTGGGGTAAAACCTAAAGGGAAAGACCTAGCACCAAATCCAATTTGCCATCTGATCTAACTTCTGGAGGCAGTCAAAATGAGCCTTAGAATTCTTCCCTACCTTATTCCTGTGCTGAGATACAGGCTGCTCCAACCTGCTGTAAAATGCTTGATTTCGAGAGTGAGCGAAACTAATGAAAACATTGTTGGGGTAAAACCTAAAGGGAAAGACCTAGCACCAAATCCAATTTGCCATCTGATCTAACTTCTGGAGGCAGTCAAAATGAGCCTTAGAATTCTTCCCTACCTTATTCCTGTGCTGAGATACAGGCTGCTCCAACCTGCTGTAAAATGCTTGATTTCGAGAGTGAGCGAAACTAATGAAAACATTGTTGGGGTAAAACCTAAAGGGAAAGACCTAGCACCAAATCCAATTTGCCATCTGATCTAACTTCTGGAGGCAGTCAAAATGAGCCTTAGAATTCTTCCCTACCTTATTCCTGTGCTGAGATACAGGCTGCTCCAACCTGCTGTAAAATGCTTGATTTCGAGAGTGAGCGAAACTAATGAAAACATTGTTGGGGTAAAACCTAAAGGGAAAGACCTAGCACCAAATCCAATTTGCCATCTGATCTAACTTCTGGAGGCAGTCAAAATGAGCCTTAGAATTCTTCCCTACCTTATTCCTGTGCTGAGATACAGGCTGCTCCAACCTGCTGTAAAATGCTTGATTTCGAGAGTGAGCGAAACTAATGAAAACATTGTTGGGGTAAAACCTAAAGGGAAAGACCTAGCACCAAATCCAATTTGCCATCTGATCTAACTTCTGGAGGCAGTCAAAATGAGCCTTAGAATTCTTCCCTACCTTATTCCTGTGCTGAGATACAGGCTGCTCCAACCTGCTGTAAAATGCTTGATTTCGAGAGTGAGCGAAACTAATGAAAACATTGTTGGGGTAAAACCTAAAGGGAAAGACCTAGCACCAAATCCAATTTGCCATCTGATCTAACTTCTGGAGGCAGTCAAAATGAGCCTTAGAATTCTTCCCTACCTTATTCCTGTGCTGAGATACAGGCTGCTCCAACCTGCTGTAAAATGCTTGATTTCGAGAGTGAGCGAAACTAATGAAAACATTGTTGGGGTAAAACCTAAAGGGAAAGACCTAGCACCAAATCCAATTTGCCATCTGATCTAACTTCTGGAGGCAGTCAAAATGAGCCTTAGAATTCTTCCCTACCTTATTCCTGTGCTGAGATACAGGCTGCTCCAACCTGCTGTAAAATGCTTGATTTCGAGAGTGAGCGAAACTAATGAAAACATTGTTGGGGTAAAACCTAAAGGGAAAGACCTAGCACCAAATCCAATTTGCCATCTGATCTAACTTCTGGAGGCAGTCAAAATGAGCCTTAGAATTCTTCCCTACCTTATTCCTGTGCTGAGATACAGGCTGCTCCAACCTGCTGTAAAAATGCTTGATTTCGAGAGTGAGCGAAACTAATGAAAACATTGTTGGGGTAAAACCTAAAGGGAAAGACCTAGCACCAAATCCAATTTGCCATCTGATCTAACTTCTGGAGGCAGTCAAAATGAGCCTTAGAATTCTTCCCTACCTTATTCCTGTGCTGAGATACAGGCTGCTCCAACCTGCTGTAAAATGCTTGATTTCGAGAGTGAGCGAAACTAATGAAAACATTGTTGGGGTAAAACCTAAAGGGAAAGACCTAGCACCAAATCCAATTTGCCATCTGATCTAACTTCTGGAGGCAGTCAAAATGAGCCTTAGAATTCTTCCCTACCTTATTGCTGTGCTGAGATACAGGCTGCTCCAACCTGCTGTAAAATGCTTGATTTCGAGAGTGAGCGAAACTAATGAAAACATTGTTGGGGTAAAACCTAAAGGGAAAGACCTAGCACCAAATCCAATTTGCCATCTGATCTAACTTCTGGAGGCAGTCAAAATGAGCCTTAGAATTCTTCCCTACCTTATTCCTGTGCTGAGATACAGGCTGCTCCAACCTGCTGTAAAATGCTTGATTTCGAGAGTGAGCGAAACTAATGAAAACATTGTTGGGGTAAAACCTAAAGGGAAAGACCTAGCACCAAATCCAATTTGCCATCTGATCTAACTTCTGGAGGCAGTCAAAATGAGCCTTAGAATTCTTCCCTACCTTATTCCTGTGCTGAGATACAGGCTGCTCCAACCTGCTGTAAAATGCTTGATTTCGAGAGTGAGCGAAACTAATGAAAACATTGTTGGGGTAAAACCTAAAGGGAAAGACCTAGCACCAAATCCAATTTGCCATCTGATCTAACTTCTGGAGGCAGTCAAAATGAGCCTTAGAATTCTTCCCTACCTTATTCCTGTGCTGAGATACAGGCTGCTCCAACCTGCTGTAAAATGCTTGATTTCGAGAGTGAGCGAAACTAATGAAAACATTGTTGGGGTAAAACCTAAAGGGAAAGACCTAGCACCAAATCCAATTTGCCATCTGATCTAACTTCTGGAGGCAGTCAAAATGAGCCTTAGAATTCTTCCCTACCTTATTCCTGTGCTGAGATACAGGCTGCTCCAACCTGCTGTAAAATGCTTGATTTCGAGAGTGAGCGAAACTAATGAAAACATTGTTGGGGTAAAACCTAAAGGGAAAGACCTAGCACCAAATCCAATTTGCCATCTGATCTAACTTCTGGAGGCAGTCAAAATGAGCCTTAGAATTCTTCCCTACCTTATTCCTGTGCTGAGATACAGGCTGCTCCAACCTGCTGTAAAATGCTTGATTTCGAGAGTGAGCGAAACTAATGAAAACATTGTTGGGGTAAAACCTAAAGGGAAAGACCTAGCACCAAATCCAATTTGCCATCTGATCTAACTTCTGGAGGCAGTCAAAATGAGCCTTAGAATTCTTCCCTACCTTATTCCTGTGCTGAGATACAGGCTGCTCCAACCTGCTGTAAAATGCTTGATTTCGAGAGTGAGCGAAACTAATGAAAACATTGTTGGGGTAAAACCTAAAGGGAAAGACCTAGCACCAAATCCAATTTGCCATCTGATCTAACTTCTGGAGGCAGTCAAAATGAGCCTTAGAATTCTTCCCTACCTTATTCCTGTGCTGAGATACAGGCTGCTCCAACCTGCTGTAAAATGCTTGATTTCGAGAGTGAGCGAAACTAATGAAAACATTGTTGGGGTAAAACCTAAAGGGAAAGACCTAGCACCAAATCCAATTTGCCATCTGATCTAACTTCTGGAGGCAGTCAAAATGAGCCTTAGAATTCTTCCCTACCTTATTCCTGTGCTGAGATACAGGCTGCTCCAACCTGCTGTAAAATGCTTGATTTCGAGAGTGAGCGAAACTAATGAAAACATTGTTGGGGTAAAACCTAAAGGGAAAGACCTAGCACCAAATCCAATTTGCCATCTGATCTAACTTCTGGAGGCAGTCAAAATGAGCCTTAGAATTCTTCCCTACCTTATTCCTGTGCTGAGATACAGGCTGCTCCAACCTGCTGTAAAATGCTTGATTTCGAGAGTGAGCGAAACTAATGAAAACATTGTTGGGGTAAAACCTAAAGGGAAAGACCTAGCACCAAATCCAATTTGCCATCTGATCTAACTTCTGGAGGCAGTCAAAATGAGCCTTAGAATTCTTCCCTACCTTATTCCTGTGCTGAGATACAGGCTGCTCCAACCTGCTGTAAAATGCTTGATTTCGAGAGTGAGCGAAACTAATGAAAACATTGTTGGGGTAAAACCTAAAGGGAAAGACCTAGCACCAAATCCAATTTGCCATCTGATCTAACTTCTGGAGGCAGTCAAAATGAGCCTTAGAATTCTTCCCTACCTTATTCCTGTGCTGAGATACAGGCTGCTCCAACCTGCTGTAAAATGCTTGATTTCGAGAGTGAGCGAAACTAATGAAAACATTGTTGGGGTAAAACCTAAAGGGAAAGACCTAGCACCAAATCCAATTTGCCATCTGATCTAACTTCTGGAGGCAGTCAAAATGAGCCTTAGAATTCTTCCCTACCTTATTCCTGTGCTGAGATACAGGCTGCTCCAACCTGCTGTAAAATGCTTGATTTCGAGAGTGAGCGAAACTAATGAAAACATTGTTGGGGTAAAACCTAAAGGGAAAGACCTAGCACCAAATCCAATTTGCCATCTGATCTAACTTCTGGAGGCAGTCAAAATGATCCTTAGAATTCTTCCCTACCTTATTCCTGTGCTGAGATACAGGCTGCTCCAACCTGCTGTAAAATGCTTGATTTCGAGAGTGAGCGAAACTAATGAAAACATTGTTGGGGTAAAACCTAAAGGGAAAGACCTAGCACCAAATCCAATTTGCCATCTGATCTAACTTCTGGAGGCAGTCAAAATGAGCCTTAGAATTCTTCCCTACCTTATTCCTGTGCTGAGATACAGGCTGCTCCAACCTGCTGTAAAATGCTTGATTTCGAGAGTGAGCGAAACTAATGAAAACATTGTTGGGGTAAAACCTAAAGGGAAAGACCTAGCACCAAATCCAATTTGCCATCTGATCTAACTTCTGGAGGCAGTCAAAATGAGCCTTAGAATTCTTCCCTACCTTATTGCTGTGCTGAGATACAGGCTGCTCCAACCTGCTGTAAAATGCTTGATTTCGAGAGTGAGCGAAACTAATGAAAACATTGTTGGGGTAAAACCTAAAGGGAAAGAC
>NW_027143883.1:0-45989 GCF_026170545.1 Melanerpes formicivorus
AGCTAGGATAGGGACGAACCAATGTGCACACTGCCTACAGATGGGACACTGGAAGCGAGAATGCCCCCTACAAGGGGAAAGGCTAATGGCCACCACTACTACCACACATCAGGATAATAAATGAGGGGGACCGGTGGGCCATACCCTAGCAGACCCACTGGTTAAAATGGAGCTAGGGGAAGGTAAAAAGGAGTTGAACTTTTTGATTGATACGGGAGCAACTTTTTCGGTCTTAAATCAGGAATTGGTACCTAAAAGTGACGAATTTGTACAAGTTGTGGGAGCAACAGGCCAACCAGAAAAAGCTTACTTTTTGAAACCCATTAAATACAAAATTGGGAAACAAATGGGAATTCATCAGTTCCTGTATTTACCAAATTCGCCAAAGCCCTTATTAGGGAGAGACCTATTGGAGAACTTGGGAGCCATAATAAAGTTCAACAAGGACAAATTAGAATTACAAGTAAATGAGGAACAACTGATTACAGCTCTAAGCTTAACGATCAGTTGTGTGGAACCTAAACCTGAGAATCACAATTTCGAGCGAATCCTGAACAAAACATACCCATTAGTATGGGCTACTGATATACCTGGAAAATCAAAACAAGCAGTTCCGATTGTTGTTGAACTTAAAGTTGGGGCAAAACCAGTGATAAGAAAACAATACCCCCTGAGGATAGAAGACAGGAAGGGGATCGAGCCCATAATCAAAAAGTTTTTGGAATTGGGGTTATTGGTAGAATGCGAATCAGATTTTAATACACCAATCCTGCCAGTAAAGAAACCTAATGGAGCCTATAGACTAGTTCAGGATCTGAGAGCAGTAAACGAAATAACCAAGACATTACATCCGGTAGTTGCTAATCCATACACACTTTTAACTAGACTGAAGGATAATTTGGCCTGGTTCACTGTATTAGATTTAAAAGATGCATTCTTCTGCCTTCCTTTAGCCCCCGAAAGTCAAAAGATTTTTGCTTTTGAGTGGGAATCTATAGATAGAGGAAGAAAGACTCAACTTACCTGGACGGTATTGCCCCAAGGATGGTGCAATTCCCCCACGATTTTTGGGAACCAGTTAGCCAAAGAATTAGAACAGTGGGAAAGGCCGCTGGGAGATGGCACCCTTCTGCAGTACGTAGACGACCTCCTAATAGCAACAACGACGGAGGAAGAATGCATTGAATGGACTATTTCCTTGTTAAATTTCCTGGGTTTAAGTGGATATCGAGTTTCTCAACAGAAAGCACAGCTGGTGCAAAAAGAAGTGGTGTACCTGGGATACGAAGTCTCCAGAGGACAGCGATCCCTGGGAGCAGCTAGGAAGGAGGCCATCTGCCAGATACCTAAACCAGAGACGGTGAGAGATCTGCGCACCTTTCTGGGGATGACAGGTTGGTGTCGGCTATGGATCTACCAGTACGGGATACTCGCTAAACCACTGTATGATTTACTGAAGGAGACTAAGAACGTCCTAGTTTGGACTCCCGAGGCAGAGAGGGCCTTCAAGAAGTTGAAGCTGGAGCTAATGAGAGCACCGGCCTTAGGTCTCCCAGATGTATCAAAACCATTCTGGCTGTTCTCCCATGAGCGACAAGGGATGGCACTAGGAGTCCTAGCACAGCAATTGGGACCACACAAGAGAGCTGTGGCCTACTTCTCCAAGCGATTGGATGAAGTAAGTAAAGGATGGCAAGGCTGTCTGAGGGCAGTGGCCGCAGTAATAATTAACATAGAAGAGGCCAGGAAGCTCACGTTGGGTCAAAAGATGACTGTGTTAGTGTCTCACACAGTGTCAGCTGTGCTGGAACAGAAAGGCAACCATTGGCTGTCGCCTTCCAGATTCCTAAAATACCAGGCCATCCTGGCTGAATCAGATGACATAACCATTCAAGTAACTAACATTGTGAACCCAGCTTCATTTCTAGAAGGAAGAGACCCAGCAGAACCCATCGAACACGACTGCCTGGAAACAATTGAAGCAGTCTACTCCAGTCGCCCGGATCTCAAAGAAGAGCCGTTCGAAGAGGCGGATAACTGGTTCTCAGATGGCAGCAGCTTCGTGAAGCGAGGAGTAAGAATGGCTGGCTATGCAGTCACTACTACAGAAAGGGTAATTGAGTCGAACCCCTTGCCTGCAGGGACCTCAGCTCAAAAGGCAGAACTGATAGCTCTGACTCGAGCCCTGGAATTGGCGGAGAACATGCAAATTAATATATGGACAGACTCTAAATATGCCTTTTCCATTGTACATGCTCATGGAGCCATTTGGAAAGAAAGAGGACTGTTGACTACACAAGGAAAAATGGTCAAACATGCAAAGGAGGTTCTGCGATTGCTAGAGGCGGTCCAACTCCCAGCACAAGTGGCCATAATGCATTGTAGGGGACATTTGAGAGGTAATACTATTCCAGAAATAGGAAACAGGAAGGCAGATACAGAAGCTAAATTGGCTGCCACAAGGAATAGGGAAGTGAAAATAACGGCCCTAATACCAGGTGAGCTAGATATCTATATCCAGCCAGATTACCAGGACTCAGATCATAAGTGGATACGAAGAAGGAAAGGCAGAATATTAGAAAATGGTTGGGGTCAATTGGAAACAGGACAGTTAGTAATACCAGGAAACGTGATGTGGCAGTTTGTAAAGGCAGAACACGAGAAGGCCCATTGGGGGCTAGATTCGCTTTACCAATATTTGCAAACCAGGATAGCGGGACCAAAATTATTTACTACTATAAAACACGTTACATCCCAGTGCGAGCGATGTCTGAAAAACAACCCGAATACGGGAACCAAGGTACACCAAGGAGCCATAAATCGAGGTAAATTCCCAGGTGAAGTATGGCAAATTGATTTTTCTGAACTCCCAAGAAAAGGGGGGTTTCGGTATTTGTTGGTATTAACTGATACGTTTTCTGGGTGGCCTGAAGCATTCCCTTGCAAGACAAATAAGGAAAGAGAAGTAACTAAAGTACTGTTGAATGAAATTATTCCACGGTTTGGGGTACCGAAGAGCATTTCTTCGGATAGGGGTACACATTTCTGTGCAAAAGCAGTGAGAGCAATAAGCAAAGCATTACAAATCAAATGGCAATTACACACGCCTTACCGTCCACAGGCCAGTGGGCAAGTGGAAAAGATGAATCACCTTATTAAACAGCAAATTGCCAAAATATGTCAGGAGACTAATTTGCAGTGGTATCAAGCTCTGCCTATTGCTCTACTGAGGCTGAGAGTCAAACCAAGATCAAAAGAAAAGTTAAGCCCATTTGAAATTTTGTACGGTAGACCTTATGCTATGCAAGTCGTGAATGGGGACGCTATAAGCCAAATCGGTGATCAGTACATTTATGATTATGTAATTACGGTGGGAAAACAATTCGACAAAAATGCTACTGTGGTGATAGAGCACCAACCTAAACAACCTGATCGTAAATTGCATCCGTTTAATCCCGGTATTAACGTTTAAATACGGATATGGATAGGCAGGCAGCGTATGATTTATTTATATGCTTTTTAGAAAAGCGACAGTGTAAGTTAAATTTTACAAAGGAGTTGGTGCCGCTGTTAAGCTATGCAGAAGAGTTAGGATATTTTAAGGACCCAAATGAGGTGTTTGAAAGATTGCAGTGGAAAAAGTCTGGACAAGACTTGTGGCTGCGTGGCTTAAATGATGAAAAACGAGCAAAGGAGTGTGGAAAATGGTGGAAGATGGTTATGACAGCACTGAATCAGCATCGTGCTGAGCAAATGGCAGCTTATCAAGCCAAGGTACGATTAGATTATACGGACCCAAATGGAGCAAGTGTTACACATGCTGGGTTGCCTTTGTCAGAAGAGGTTCAGGATTATTTAAGAAAGGAGAAGGCTGCGTGTGTAAAAGGACTAGGTGGCAGAGTTGAATTACAATCTGTAACACAGGACTCTGCTGAGGAGCCTTCCCCGTCTCTTTTAGCTGAGCAAATTGTACAGGAGAAGAAAGTAGGTGAGGGAGAGGAGACAAACAGGGCGGTAGATCCTGGAGGTGGTGTTAAAGATCATGCAAGAAAGCACACAGAGTATTGGCGAAAGGTTGCAGAACACTTAAACGCCGAAGGAGATCAGGAAGGGCTTAGCCGGCTGGCTGCTTCACATCAAGCTTTTCAGTGATGTATACACAGGTCCCTGGGGAGCAGAATGTTGTCCAGGCTGATGTAACCCAATTGCCATGGAAATTGTTATCTCAATTACGACAGACTGCGAGTCAGTTTGGGATTCAATCTGAACCAGCTAGACAGATGATTGATTTTATTTACATGAACTATAATATGTTACCTAGAGATTCTTATAATGTTATGAAGCTGATCCTAACAGCATCTCAATTTATGACATTTTTGAATGAGTGGGAACACCTAGCTAGACAATCAGCTGGAGTACAAAGACAGCAAAATGACCCACTATTTGATGTAACAGTAGATCAGTTGTGTGGAACGGGACAGTATGAGAGACCAGAGTTACAGGCACTTTTACAGCCGCCTGTTTTGCAAGCATCAGCCCAGATAGTGAGGATGGTTTTTGACAAGCAGAAGGATGGAAATGCAAATCCTCACTATATGGGAATTAAGCAGGGTAGACAGGAACCTCTTGGTGAATTTGTAGATAAGTTGCTTGCCGCACTTAGAGCAGCAAGCGTAGGAGAAGGTATCCGAGAGGCAATTTTAAGGCAGTGTTTAATGCAGAATGGGAACCAGCAGACGCAGCAGCTTATTACATCAGCAGATCCTAGATGGACGGTAGCCGAGTTGTTGCAGAGGGCTCAGGACTTGCCAAGCAATCCGACGGCCATGTTGACGGAGGTGATTGATAAGGGATTACAAAAACAGGCTGAGGTGTTGTCAATGACAATGACAAAACAGCTTGAGCATAGTCAACAGGTTATGGCAGCCTTAGTACCTTTGCGCACAAATTTGAAAGGGCAAGGCCGACCCTATAAGCAGTTATCAGACGAAATACAGTGTCATCAAAAAGTGTAAGGCGGAGATATCATCTAAAGTAATGCCTGGACTTTTGGCCCATAGATCCGCTTTAGGGCATTTCCCTAGCGGAGATAGTTATTTTGATGAAGCTTGTTGGAGAGAATACAGGAACAAGTTGTGGGACTTGGTTATAGATGGTGATAAAACTGCTATAAAGCTGCAAAAGTCGTGGCGAGAATGCATGAACTGTGTTAAAACCTACGAACTGAAACAGCGAATGGCTGCTGCAGTTAGAGCAACTTTGTCAGGACGAGACGCAGCGCCAGGTGCATCTGAGTTGCAGCTGAAAGATGTGTCTGAGAACTGTCGACCGATCGACCGGGGCCGCCCCCGATACATCTTGCGGCGACCACACCGCGTTTACCAGCCGTCGCCACTGCCGTTTGCACACAGCGGGGAACCTTCTTCTGACATCGCCAGCGACGGCTCGGATTCGGAAGACAATACCGGCAGCGAGGAATTCAAACAGGGCCGACTTTGCTTTACAGCCCCTCTTGGAAAAAATAGAGCGCTTGGAGGCTCGCGGTTACAGCGTTCCTGCCACCGCACTCCTCCCGCGAGCCCTGCCGGCCCCCGCGGATACCGACGGCTCCGACCAAGGCGGTACCGGCTGACGCACCACTGACACCGACAGCACCGACAGTAGCAGCGGAGCAGCTGCCACGGCAGCAGCCCCCACCCCTTTCCCCCGCAGTGGCTTTAGCCGCACTACTCTGTTTTGATTTAAAGCAACAGTACTCATTTTGTCATTTCTGATTGTAGCGTCTTTCAGAGATTTGTTATTTAGAGTTTTGTTAAGTTTTTCTAATAAGCATAATGTATAAGTAAGCATTTGGTATTTATAAGTACTTAGTACGTAGTAATTGCAGTAAGGTGTATGCACTTAGTTAAGAGTTCAAATTGTAAGATTTTCTTTTGGTTAGAACCTTCTTAGTTGTCTGCCTAGGCATTTCAAAGGAGCTCCATGTAATATAGTTAAGCAATGTATAAACAGGTTTTAATTTTGGAAAGTGTTTTTTACTTAATGTAATAATTTTATTTCTTTTTAGACACTGATTTGATGGATTAATTTTAACATAGTTTTTTAAGGTTTTAAGGATTTTTTGGTATTAGCATAAGTTAAGGTTTGTAGTAAATAGGTATTAATTTTAACAACTATTCCTTCACTAATGTGCAGAAGAATCAAGACTAAGAGGAAACAGCATTTCCCACGAAGTCGAACATCGATCACAATAACTGTTATGATAATCTGGGGTCAAAAGCATCAATCAAAATAATATTTTGTCCTGATAGCTGAATTTGAAAATAGGCAGTTTGGGCTGGTAAATACAGAAAACCTATTTTGTGGTGAGAAAAAGGATTTAAATCCCCATGGAAAATTATTGAAAGGGATTGGCATAAGTGGGAAATAAAGACTAGAGAAATTTTAGTTGGGAAATCTCAGGAATAATTAAAAGGATTAGTAAAAGGAAAAGTAAGAGACATAAGATTTTGAAGGAAGAGGAATTGAAATAACAAAAGCACAATGGGAAATGGTAAACAAACTAACCAAGGAAGTAGAGAAGAGACTCCAAATGGAATTTTGAAGTGGGTTAAGGAGTTAAAAAATCTGTAGGGCTCCTGAAGAATGTAACTGCTGCCGAGAAGAAAATACACCCGGCTGCTGGTTGCACCCCAGCAGGCCGAGGAGGCAGAGTTCACATATACTTGGTGGAGCCTAATTTTGATCCTAACCCTATTTGTACATAAGTAGTCCAATCGAAATCAAAAACCACGTTCCCATGTGTGGAATCTTGATCAGACCGGAGAGAAAAGAAAAAGCAATAGTAAATTTTTCTGCTACAGTTGAAATCATGATGAATGCAAGCATAGATGCAATAAAAGTGCAGCAAATTGAAATCAATAGTCTCTCGAAAATATCTACTCAGAATAGACTAGCTTTGGATTTTTTATATGTTAAGGAAGGGGGTGTATGTGTAGTCATAAATGTAAGTTGTTGTAGTTATGTTAATCTAGATGAACGAGTGGAAACAGATTTACAGGCGATTGTAAACCACAATCAGATATTACATCAGATTTCTTTAGATGATACTTCCTGTGGATTTAAAGAAATATGGGATAAATTAACTTTCTGGTTACCAGATCTAAATTGGCTTAAACATTTGTTTGTAATATTGTTGGAATAATTGTAATATTGCTATGCATAATACTCTGCAATTGTTGTTACAAAATACTAAGACCTTTAAGTAAGATTGCTCATGTCAATGAGTTACAAGTAGAGAATTATGATCAGAATGTGATCAGAACAGATGAACTTAATTATGATCCAATTAAGAAGGTTCTGAAATATCTGGAAATTTTAACACAAATCAATGGTGACAAAGAAAAAAAAAAGGGGGGGAATTGTGATGAATCTACTGGTGATTCGTGTTAAAATTGTAAGACTCAGAGTGCACTGGGATTAAGGGTCAGGATCTTGTGAGGCCTGTTTAGAGGGTAAAGAGAAAGAAACCTCTCTTGCAGACTTGCAAGGACACTGTCTGGTTAATTGGAGACATCACAGCTGAGAAGGAGCTGTCTTAAAGATAAACATTCAGAACTGGGAATTTGTTTTCTTCAGATAAGAAGCCTGCACAATTGAGCATGTGTGAAAGTGGATGCTTTGACCCTTACCACACTGAATGTAGGGAGAAGGGATTTATATGTTATCTCACCAGTTCGCTATAATTTTACACACCTAGAGGGAAAATCAAAATTCATAACAACACAACATGCATTTTCATTTTCGATTGAAAACATCAACAAATGGTACCAATAAGAGATCAGTATTACTAGGATGAGCAAAAACACATTATTATGGGTAATTTTATATTGGGCAAAGCAATGAAGCTCTTTTGCTCTTGCTGATTGCCTGCAAGTTTTCTGTCTGTGAAGCTAGAGCCTGGCCAGATCTACCTTTACAGATTAAAGAAATCTTGCTACCATTAAACAAATTATGATTTTTGACCATCCTAGAGAAAATAAAGGTGCAACATAACAGGTAATAATGAATTGATTGAACTTTTTCAGACATGTCTGATAGGGATACCCAGACTTAATGTTAATATGTTTGTTAATTATAGCAGTAAGTTTTAAGGTTCTTAGGTATCATTGTACTCATTTTGATTATTGTTAAACTTGTTTATAATTGTATTATGCAAAGTGTTCAAAGAATAACTTCCAAGGCCTTACTTGCACAAAAGAAAAACGGGGGAATTGTTGTCGGGCAAGAGGGGACATGGGTCCCAGGAACACCTGTGCAATTCAGGCCTTGAAGAATTCTCTGTTGATAATATAGTGGCGGAGTAGGAGATGTGAGAAAGTGCTGATTGCTTGGTATGCTGAAGTCCAGCTGCCCCTGAGATGGGAGACAAGCAAGATAAGGAGGAGGCGAGATCTGGGAAAGAGAGCAATTAGGCTGGATAGAAGAATTCCACAGAGTTGTGAAAACAATGATGTTACCTTTTAGAGAGCAACCAATAGTATGTTGCCAAGTGGGCATAATTATAGCAAACTGTATATAAGATGTGTCTGATGCTCAATAAAGTTGGAATCCGCTGATCAAATTGGTCGTTAAAGCGGCCCCCTTCTTGCAGTACAGCCCCAGCCCAGCCCCAGCCCCAGCCCCAGCCCTACCCCAGCCCAGCCCCAGCCCCACCCTCAGCCCCAGCCCAGCTCCAGCCACAGCCCAGCCACAGCCCTGGACCCAGCCCCAGCACAGCCCCATCCCCAGCCATGCCCCAGCCCTGCCCTCAGCCCAACCCCAGCCCCAGCCCGGCCCCAGTCCTGCCCTAGCCCTGGACCCAGCCCCACCCTGGACCCAGCCCCAGCCCCAGCCCAGCCCCAGCCCTGCCCCGGCCCAGCCCCAGCCCAGCCCCAGCCCCAGGCCCAGCCCAGCCCCAGCCCTGGATCCAGCCCCAGTCGCAGCCCAACCCCAGCCCTGCCCCAGCCCCAGCTCCATCCTCAGCCCCAGCCCAGCTCCAGCCTCAGCCCAGCCACAGCCCTGGACCCAGCCCCAGCCCTGGACCAAGCCCCACCCCTGAGCCGAACCAAGCCCCAGCCTGGCCCCAGCCCTGCCCTAGCTCCAGCCCTAGCCCTGTCCCCAGCCTCGGCCCGTGCCCCTGCCCCAGTCCCAGTCCTGCCCCATCCCAGACCCCAGCCCCAGCCCTGCCCTCAGCCCAGACCCAGACCCAGCCGAGCCCAAGCCCTGTCCCGAGCCCCAGCCACAGCCCAGCCCCAGGCCCAGCCCCAGCCTAGCCCCAGCCCTGCCCCAGCCGCAGCCCCAGGCCTGATTTCAGCCCTGTCCCAGCCCTGGCTCCTGCCCCAACCCTGGCTCCAGCCCCAGCCCTGCCCAAGCCTTGGTTCCAGCCCCAGCCCCAGCCCTGCCCATGCCTTGGTTCCAGCCCCAGCCTGTGGTGGGTTTGGAAGGATAAGGCTGAGAAGCCTCCTCCCTTCCCCCTTTGTAAAGTGAAAGGGAAAAAAAAGTTGAAGGGAAAGGAAAAAAAAAACTCGTAAGCTGAATTAGCAAAGCAGTGGAGCTATATTTACAAAGCGATGTAGGGTTTGCAGGGAGATATTTACAAATTTACAATATCTACAATATATACAAAGATATACAACAGAGTAACACAGAAATGAGAGTGACCCCCTCGGCAGAGGGGTCCCCCACCTCCGCTCTCCCCTCTCTCCCCCCCCTTTCCCCAGAATGGGATAGAAAGTGAAAGGAAAGAGAGGAAAAAAAAGTTAGAAGCAGTTCGTGTTAATTGGAAGGGAGTTAGTATACAGGCCTGTTATCTGGTTTTCAAGGCCGAGGCGTTGGCAGAAAGCCCAGCACAGGCAAAGCTGCTGCGCGAAGCAAAGACGGAAGCAAGACTGATAGAAAAGTCGTGGAAATGTCCAGTTTAGTCCCAGCTCAGAAGTGCTTCCTCCCACTCGTCCAATGAAATTAGTTTAGACTATTCCTTCCGTTTACCAACTTCCGTCCACCATATTCCCTTTCTTAAGGGGGCAACGTCAACCGGCCACAGTCCACCCCTTCTAAACAATTTCATTGGTTGTTCATACTGTCCATCTAATCCAAAACGATATTTACAGTTCGTGAGTAAAGTTCATAGTCCATTCCGGCTATGCTCAGATGTAGATGATTCAAAAGTCCAGGAAAATCAGAAAATGAGAAAAATGGAAAACAGTTCATTTCTTCACCGACGAAGCGAAGAAAAGGGAAACAGGGAAATCTCAGGGTCTCTTAGTTGACTTAGGGCTCTCAGGGATCTCAGGGTTCGTGCACCGTAGACTCCTCGCTGATTCTTCCTTTGGACGCGATGTAGCTGTACAGCAGTTTGAAATTAACCTCTTTCAGCTAAAGTTAAATTTCTTTGTGGAATACACTGAATTTCACCATTCTCTTGCATTACCCAATAAGTGTGACCCGGACCTTCAGCTGAAACCACCCCTCGGACAGGTTTAGCCTCTCCTGAGGGTGAAAATACCCAAACAGTTTTACCTAACAGATTCTTTTCTCTAACAACAGGAACTCTATCACCTTCTACTTTTCGTAGCAAATCTGAATGTGCAGGTCCAGCTCGGTTCACTGAACCTCTACTATTTACCAGCCAGGTTGCTTGTGCTAAATGTTTTTCCCAGTTTTTCAAAGATCCACCTCCCATGGCTTTGAGAGTGGTCTTCAACAAACCATTGTAGCGTTCAATCTTCCCTGAAGCTGGTGCATAGTAGGGAATGTGGAATATCCACTCAATACCGTGCTCTTTTGCCCAGTTCTTTACAAGGTTGTTCTTGAAATGAGTTCCGTTGTCTGACTCAATCCTCTCTGGAGTTCCGTGTCTCCACAGGATTTGTCTCTCCAGACCGAGAATGGTGTTGCGTGCAGTTGCATGTGGAACTGGATAAGTTTCCAACCATCCAGTGTTTGCCTCTACCATAGTAAGCACGTATTGCTTACCAGAACGAGAACGTGGTAGAGTGATGTAGTCAATCTGCCAAGCTTCACCATACTTGTACTTGGACCATCTGTCACCATACCACAAGGGCTTAAGTCGTTTTGCCTGCTTAATAGCAGCACAAATGTCACAGTCATGGATGACTTGTGTGATAGCATCCATGGAAATGTCTATGGATCTGTCACGAGCCCATTGGTATGTTGCATCTCTGCCTTGATGTCCTGACGAATCGTGAGCCCACCGAGCTAAGAATATCTCACCTCGGTGTTTCCAGTCGAGATCAAGATTAGAGTCCATGTCTACTTGAGAGACTCTTGCAGCTAGATCTGCCTGATGGTTGTGTTGTTGTTCCTCAGTAGCTTTGCTCTTAGGAATGTGAGCATCGATGTGTCTCACTTTCACTGGAATTCTCTCGATTCGATCAGCAATGTCCTGCCATAGGTTGGCTGCCCAAATGGGTTTTCCTTTTCTCTGCCAACCACTCTTCTTCCAGTTCTTTAGCCAACCCCATAGAGCATTGGCTACCATCCATGAGTCGGTGTAGAGATAAAGCTTTGGCCATCTCTCACGTTCAGCTACGTCGAGAGCTAGCTGGACAGCTTTTACCTCTGCGAACTGACTGGATTCTCCTTCTCCATCTTTTGCCTCTGCAACTCGGCGTGTTGGACTCCACACTGCAGACTTCCACCTTCGCTTGTTTCCAACAAGACGACAGGAACCGTCTGTGAACAAAGCATATTTCTTTTCATCATCAGAAAGGTCATTGTAAGGAGGAGCTTCCTCAGCACGAGTTACTTTCTCCTCTGGAGGTTTAGCACAGTTGATGCCTTCAGGCCAACTTGAGATCACCTCCACTAGACCAGGTCTTTCAAGATTTCCCATTCGAGCTCTCTGTGTTATCAGAGCCATCCACTTAGACCAGGTTGAGTCTGTGGCATGATGTGGTGTGGATCCTTTGCCTTTGAACATCCAATTCAAAACTGGTAATCTGGGAGCTAAGAGAAGTTGTGATTCAGTTCCAATCACTTCAGAAGATGCTTTCACTCCTTCATAGGCAGCTAAAATTTCTTTCTCTGTTGGAGTATAATTAGCCTCCGAACCTCTGTAACCTCGACTCCAGAAACCAAGAGGTCGTCCACGTGTCTCACCTGGAGCTTTTTGCCACAAGCACCAGGTTGGACCATTGTCACTTGCAGCCGTGTACAAAATGTTCTTAATGTCTGGACCATCTCGGACAGGTCCCAGACCCATTGCTTGAATCACCTCTTGCTTTATCTGGTCAAAGGCTGCTTGTTGTTCAGGTCCCCAGTGGAAATGGTTTCTCTTTCGAGTCACATCATACAGAGGTTTCACAATCTGACTATATCCAGGAATGTGCAGTCTCCAAAATCCCACTATCCCCAAGAAACGTAGGGTCTCTTGCTTGTTTGTGGGACTTGCCATGGTAGAGACTCTATTTACCACATCCACTGGAATGTGTCGGCGTCCATCCTGCCAGCGCACTCCCAGAAACTGAATCTCTGTGGTAGGTCCTTTCACCTTGTCTCGCTTGATGGCAAAACCTGCATTCAGAAGAATGTCAATGATTTTGTTACCTTTCTTGAAGACTTCCTCAGCAGTTTTACCCCAGACGATGATATCATCGATGAACTGGATGTGTTCTGGAGCACCTCCTTTCTCCAGAGCATCGTGGATCACTGCATGACAGATGCTTGAGCTGTGGATCCAGCCCATTGGCAATCTGTTGAAAGTGTACTGGATTCCTCTCCAGGTGAAAGCAAACTGAGGCCTGCATTCCTCTGCTATGGGAATAGAGAAAAATGCATTAGCAATGTCTATGGTAGCATACCATTTGGCCTCTTTGGATTCCAGCTCATATTGTAGCTCCATCATGTCTGGTACTGCTGCACTCATAGGTGGTGTTACTTCATTCAGGGCTCGGTAGTCTACCGTCAGACGCCAGTCTCCATTCTGCTTCCGCACAGGCCACACTGGACTGTTGAAAGGTGAATGAGTTTTGCTGACGACTTTCTGACTTTCCAACTGACGAATCAGATTCTGAATGGGCAACAAAGAGTCACGGTTGGTTCTGTATTGTCTGTGATGCACAGTCTGAGAAGCAACCGGCAATTTAATGTCCTGTATCTTATGTTGTCCCACAACTGCAGATTCATCAGAAAGTTCAGGTCTGGCAGACAGCTTCAATTTTTGTCCATCAATTTCTATTGAAGCTACTCCAAAAGCCCATTTGTAACCTCTAGGGTCTTTGAAACGCCCTTCTCTCAGAAAATCAATTCCCAAAATACAAGGTGCATCAGGTCCGGTCACAACTGTATGCTTCCTCCATTGTTTACCAGTTAAACTTATATTAACTTCTACCTTACTTAACTCTTGAGATCCACCAGTGACTCCCAGAATAGTTATAGATTCTGATCCTTGATAATTTGATGGTATTATGGTGCACTGAGCTCCTGTGTCAACCAAGGCCCTGTACTTCCGAAATTGTGAAGTGCCAGGCCACTGGATGTACACATCCCAATAGATTCTATTATCTCTGTTATCCCTCTCCTCCCCCTGGCGGGAGGCAGGGCACCCCTAGTTATGGGGAACATGCGCACATGTGCATTGCACATATTGTGCAGGGTTATAACTTTGCGTGTTATAACTGGAGCCACTGTTGGAGCCATAAGAGTCGTTCTGGGGAACTGTGGAAGTAACAGCTACCCTTCTGGTATTGCTACCTCGGGTTCTGCCACTTTGCAATTCCCTCAGTCTCCTGAAAAGATTAGAAGTTGGTTGGCCATCCCAGCGGTTCATGTTCTCACCAAACTGATCACGCAGAGTTATCCAAATAGTTCTACGTGATTGCCTTGGTGGTCTGTTTTGGAATGACCTGTTTTGGAATGTCCTATTTTGGAATGACCTCCTTGGAGGACGTGTATTCCTCACAGATGAAACTTGTACCCACCTGGAGGAAGAATTGAAATTATCCTTCTGTGCCAATTGGTATATGGAATCTTTCAGATCCTTCATGCAATTCTCAATTTTTCCAGACAGAGTTTCAATGGCTGAAACCAAAGAACCACGTGTCATGCTATCCTCCAATTGTCTCATTTGATCACTGAATTGGCCAACCGTAGGAGAAGCTCCACCATAACTTCTTGACACAATTCTGCTTGCCAGAATGTTTGCATAATTAGAAGGAGCAAGTTTGATGATCTTTTTAGCAAGACCAATACCCACAGGAACGTCATCAGGATTCAGAGTTTCATGTTCACCATAGAGTAGCTCTCTAACAGCAAATTCTCTCAGGCGCTTAATTCCCTCATCTATGGTAGTCCAGGGTTTAGGATTCCAGGGAAGATCATCTCGGGAAGGGTATCTCAGGGCAACCGCTATTAAAAGGCGTATCCACAGATTAACCTTACCGAGAGCTTCGCCTAGATGCCTATCTATTCCATTATCCCTTGAGAGAGTTCCTAACTGAGCTGCTGACTTGTCTCCAACTGTTAGAGCTGAAGCACCTGTATCATAACACCTACTAAGCCAAGCTAGAACTGGCTCCTTATCTGCCCTGGTGAAATCTTTACGGACATTTCGCAATTCCTCCCGTGGTGACGAACAGTCCGTAATATCATCTTCATCTTCATCTCCCTGAATTCTTTGCCCATAAAATCCTGCTGTCATTCTCCTAAGGATCTCTTTAAGCTGAGAACCACCTTTGCCAGCTGCTTTCCTAGCTTCATCTCTATCCTGCTTTGATCTCACTAGGTTAGCTAGATCTTTAAAACAAACCTTCTCTTCCTCCTGAGCAGGATCTTTTACAGTAGAGGGCCCCTCACCAGGATCAGTCTCCTCCTCTTCTTCTCCATCTTTGCCCTTTCCAGCTCTAGTCTTTAAAGGAGCCACCTTAACTGGAGCTGTGTTCGAATTTACAGCCACCTTAATGGAAGCTGACAGGTCCTGAGATAAATCAGCTGCTGGGGCAGTGACTTCCGGTCCCACCGAGGGAGTGGGTGGAAGTGATGTTGCTCCGTTAATGGCCGACGGAGAAGAAGAAGGAGGAGAAGGAGTAGGAGAAGGAGTAGGCGCCATGTTGATACCAGCCGATGCCCTTGGCTGCTTGCTAGAATCAACAAAGTCATTTAGAGCTGCCTTACCAATTAACTTTTTAGCCTTCTTTTTGACTGACACGGGTTCTCCACAGTCCTCATCACTAGATGACTCTGGGACTGATCGAGAGCCATGGCGTTTTCTTTTTGATCTAGTTTTAATAACAAAACAAGCTCTGGACACCTTTCTCTCCTGACGCCAGGAATACAGAGAATACACATTAGTTATCACCAGCAGCAGAATTATACACACCAAATAAATCACCTTCGGATCCCAGGCATCACCTAAAGTTACTGTCTCCTCAGGCGGAATCTTAAAACTCTTTATCTCAATTGGGAGAGTGGTGGAGGTAACATTCCTGTATCTCACTGGCCATAATAAATTAATACATTTTCCATACCATAATTTAACTCTATACATAACCCACATATAAATTGTCCGCACCAAATATTCACCCAGGTAATCCAAAATCAAACCCAAACAATATCTGTAAACCAGAGCCCCAAAAATTGAAAAGAATAATCGCTCCACAAACCACAATACCTTCATGTTTGCTAATTCAGCTAGAAAACACTAAATCAATCAAATAATAAATTAAACTAATTATCTGCCCCACGTTGGGCGCCAATAAAAAAAATGTGGTGGGTTTGGAAGGATAAGGCTGAGAAGCCTCCTCCCTTCCCCCTTTGTAAAGTGAAAGGGAAAAAAAAGTTGAAGGGAAAGGAAAAAAAAAACTCGTAAGCTGAATTAGCAAAGCAGTGGAGCTATATTTACAAAGCGATGTAGGGTTTGCAGGGAGATATTTACAAATTTACAATATCTACAATATATACAAAGATATACAACAGAGTAACACAGAAATGAGAGTGACCCCCTCGGCAGAGGGGTCCCCCACCTCCGCTCTCCCCTCTCTCCCCCCCTTTCCCCAGAATGGGATAGAAAGTGAAAGGAAAGAGAGGAAAAAAAAGTTAGAAGCAGTTCGTGTTAATTGGAAGGGAGTTAGTATACAGGCCTGTTATCTGGTTTTCAAGGCCGAGGCGTTGGCAGAAAGCCCAGCACAGGCAAAGCTGCTGCGCGAAGCAAAGACGGAAGCAAGACTGATAGAAAAGTCGTGGAAATGTCCAGTTTAGTCCCAGCTCAGAAGTGCTTCCTCCCACTCGTCCAATGAAATTAGTTTAGACTATTCCTTCCGTTTACCAACTTCCGTCCACCATATTCCCTTTCTTAAGGGGGCAACGTCAACCGGCCACACAGCCCCAGCCCTGCACCAACCCAGCCCCAGCCCAAGGCCCAGCCCTAAGCCTAGTCCTGCCCCAGCCCTGGCCCCAATCCAGCCCCAGCCCTACCCCTACCTCAGCCCTAGCCCCAGCCCTGACCGCAGCCCCAGCCCCAGCCCCAGCCCCACCCTCGCCACTAGCCCAGCCCCAGACCCAACCTTGGTCCCAGCCCAGCCCCAGTTCCAGTCCTGCCCCAGCCCTGCCCCTGCCCCGGCCCCAGCCCCGGCCCCAGACTCGGCCCCAGTCCAGCCCCAGGTGTAGCCCTGTCCCAGTCCCCGCCCCAGACCCAGACACAGCCCCAGCCCTGTGCCAGCCCTACCCCAGCCCAGCCTCGGTCCCAGCCCAGCCCCAGCCCCACCCCAGCCTCATCCCCAGCCCCATCCCCATCCCTGCCCCCAGCCCAGCCCCAGCTCCAGCCCTGCCTCTGCCCAGCCCCAGCCACCACCCAGCCCCAGCCCCAGCCCCAGCCTTGCCCCAGTCCCTGCCCCAGCCCAGTCCTGATCCCAGCCCAGCCCCAGCCCAGTCCCAGCCCTGCCCCAGCCCCAGCCCAGCTCCCAGCCCTGCCCCAATCCACCCCCAGCCCCGGCCCAAGCCCTACCCCAGCCCTGCTTCGGCCCCAGCCCAGCCCAAGGCCCAGCCCTGCCCCCAGCCCAGCCCCAACCCAGCCCCAGCTCAGCCACAGTCCAGACCCAGCCCTAAGCCCAGCCTAGCCCCAACCCCGTCCCTGGTGCTGCTACAGTCCTACCCCAGTCCTGGACCAGACCCCAGACCCAGCCCCAGCCCAGTCCCCTGCCCAATCCTGCCCCAGCCCTGGCACCAGCCCCCAGCCCAGCCCCAGCCTAGCCGCAGCCCCAGAACAGCCCCATCCCTGCCCCATCCCCCACCCCCAACCATGCCCTAACCCTGCCCCAGTCCTGCCCCAGCCCAGCCCTAGCCCTGCCCCAGCCCCTGCCCCAGCCCTGCCCCAGCCCCAGCCCAGTCCCCTGCCCAATCCTGCCCCAGCCCTGGCACCAGCCCCCAGCCCAGCCCCAGCCTAGCCGCAGCCCCAGAACAGCCCCATCCCTGCCCCATCCCGCACCCCCAACCATGCCCTAACCCTGCCCCAGCCCTGGCCCCAGCCCAGCCCCAGCCTCGGCCCTAGCGCTGCCCCTGCCCTGCCCCAGCCCAGCCCCCGGCCCCAGCCCCGGCCACAGCCTCCAACCCCAGACCTGGCCCCAGCCCAGCCCAAACCCTGCTCAAGTCCCGGACCCAGCCCTGTCCCCAGCCCAGCCCCAGCCCCACCCTGGACCCAGCCCCAGCCCCAGCCCTGCCCCAGCCCTGCCCCAGCCTAGCCCCAGCCCCAGCCCCAGCCCTGCCCCAGCCCTGCCCCAGCCTAGCCCCAGCCCCAGCCCCAGCCCTGCCCTGGACCCAGCCCCAGCCCCACCCCAGCCTCATCCCCAGCCCAGCCTCAGCCCTGCCCCACCCCCAGCCACAGCCGCGGCCCCAGGCCCAGCCCCAGCCCCAGCCAAGCCCCACTCATGGCCCCATCCCCGGCCCAAGTCCAGCTCTAGCCCAGCCCTGCCCCAGCCCCAGCCCTGCACCGAACCCAGCCCCAGCCCGGCACCAGCCCTGCCCCAGCTCTGGCCCCAGCCCTGTCTCCAGCCCCGGCCCCTGCCCCAGCCCCAGCCCCAGTCCAGCCCCTGCCCTGGACCCAGTCCCAGCCCCAGCCCTGCTCCCAGCCCAGCCCCAGCCCCACCCTGGACCCAGCCCCAGCCTCAGCCCTGCCCCAGCCCAAGCCCCAGCCCCAGCTCCAGCCCCAGCACCAGCCCCATCCGTTCCCCCAGCCCAGCCCAACCCCATCCCCATCTCTGCCCCCAGACCAGCCCCAGGCACTGCCCAGCCCCAGGCCCAGCCCCAGCCTAGCCACAGCCCTCTCCCCAGCCCCAGCCACAGCCCAGCCCCAGGCCCAGCCCCAGCCTAGCCACAGCCCTCTCCCCAGCCCCAGCCACAGCCCAGCCCCAGGCCCAGCCCCAGCCCCATCTGTTCCCCCAGCCCAGCCCAACCCCATCCCCATCTCTGCCCCCAGCCCAGCCCCAGCCCCAGCCCTGCCCCAGCCCAGCCCCAGCCACCGCCCAGCCCCAGGCCCAGCCCCAGCCTAGCCCCAGCCCCAGACCCAGCCTAGCCCCAGCCCAGCCCCAGGCCCAGCCCCAGCCCTGCCCCAGGCCCAGCCCCAGGCCTGACCTTAGCCCTGCCACAGCCCTGGCTCCTGCCCCAGCCCTGGCTCCAGCCCCAGCCCCAGCCCTGCCCAAGCCTTGGTTCCAGCCCCAGCCCCAGCCTTGCGCCAACCCAGCCCCAGCCCAAGGCCCAGCCTCAAGCCTAGTCCTGCCCCAGCCCTGGCCCCAATCCAGCCCCAGCCCTACCCCTACCTCAGCTTTAGCCCCAGCCCTGTGCCAGCCCTACCCCAGCCCCAGCCCTACCCTCGCCACCAGCCCAGCCCCAGACCCAACCTTGGCCCCAGCCCAGCCCCAGTTCCAGCCCTGCCCCAGCCCTGTCCCTGCCCCAGCCCCAGCCCCAGCCCCAGACTCGGCCCCAGCCCAGCCCCAGGCGTAGCCCTGTCCCAGTCCCCGCCCCAGACCCAGCCACAGCCCCAGCCCTGTGCCAGCCCTACCCCAGCCCAGCCCCGGTCCCAGCCCAGCCCCAGCCCCACCCCAGCCTCATCCCCATCCCTGCCCCCAGCCCAGCCCCAGCCCCAGCCCTGCCCCTGCCCAGCCCCAGCCACCGCCCAGCCCCAGCCCCAGCCCCAGCCTTACCCCAGTCCCTGCCCCAGCCCAGTCCTGATCCCAGCCCAGCCCCAGCCCTGCCCCAGTCTAGCCCCAGCCCCAGCCCAGCCCCTGCCCTGGACCCAGCCCCAGCCCCACCCCAGCCTCATCCCCAGCCCAGGCCCAGGCCTGCCCCAGCCCCAGCCCCACCCCCCGGCCCCAGCCCCGGCCCCAGACCAGCCCTAGCCCAGCCCTGCCCCAGCCCCAGCCCTGCACCAAACCCGGCCCCAGCCCGGCCCCAGCCCTGCCCCAGCTCTGGCCCCAGCCCTGGCCCCAGCCCCAGCCCCTGCCCCAGCCCCAGCCCTAGCCCAGCCCTGCCCTCAGACCCAGCCCCATCCCCAGCTCCAACCCCACCCTCGGCCCCAGCCCAGCCCCTGCCCCAGGGCTGCCCCGGCCCAGCCCCAGCCCCAGCCCCTGCCCAGCCCCTGCCCTGGACCCAGCCCCAGCCCAGCCCCAGCTCCAGCCCCAGCCCTGCCCCAGTCCAGCCCCAGCCACAGCCCAGCCACAGCCCTGGACCCAGCCCCAGTCGCAGCCCCGGGCCCAGCCCGAGCCCCATCCCCAGCCCAACCCCAGCCACAGCCCTGCCCCAGCCCAGCCCCAGCCCCAGCCCATCTCCAGCCCCAGCCCAGCCCCAGCCCCAGCCCCAGCCCAACCCCAGCCACAGCCCTGCCCCAGCCCAGCCCCAGCCCCAGCCCCAGCCCAGCCCCAGCTGAGCCCCAGCCCAGCCCTGCCCCTAGCACAGCCCCAAATCCTCCTGAGCCTTGGTTCCAGCCTCGACCCCAGCCATGCCCCAGCCCAAGCCCAGCCCCCAGCCCAGCCCTGGCCGCAGCCGTGCCCCCAGGCCAGCCCCATCCCTGCCCCCAGCCCCGGACCCAGCCCAGCCCCAGCTCATCCCCAGCCCAGTCCCGGCCCTGGCCACAGCCCCCAGCCCAGCCCCCAGTCCAGCCCCAGCCAATCCCCAGTCCCAGCTCAGACCCTGCCCAGTCCCAATCTGGGCCCCAGCCCCAGCTCCAGCCCTGCCCCGAGCCCCAGCCCAGCCCCCAGCCCCGGCCCCAGGCCCCAGCACAGCCCCAGCCTAGCCCCAGGCCCAGAACTGCCCCAGCCCTTTCCCAGCCGTGCCCCAGCCTCAGTCCCAGCCCCAGTCCTGGCTCCAGCACCCTGCCCAGCCACAGCCCAGCCCCCAGCCCTGCCCCCAGCCCTGCCCCAGCCCCGGACCCAGACCAGCCCTGCCCGAAGGCCAGCACCAGCCCTGCCCCAACCCCAGCTCCAGCCCCAGCCCAGTCCCCAGCCCAGTCCTGCCCCCAACCCCGGCCCCAGCTCAACCACATCCCTGCCCCAGCCCCGGCCCCAGTCCCAGCCCCAGCCCAGCTCCAGCCCTGCCCCAGCCCCGGACCCAGCCCCAGTTCCAGCGCAGTCCCCAGCCCTGCCCCAGCCCCGGCTGCCGCCCCAGCCCCGGTCCTGCCCCATCCCTGCCCTGCCCCATCCCTGCCCAATCCGTGCTCCAGCCCAGCCTCCTGGCCCCAGCCCAGCCCCAGCTCAGCCCCACTCAGCACCAACACCAGCCCCGGCTCCATCCCCCAGCCCAGCCCCAGCCCTGCCCCAGTCCTGCCCCAGCCCCAGTCCAGCCTCCAGCACAGCCGTGCCCCAGTCACAGCCCAGCCCCCAGCCCTGCCTCAGAACAAGCCCCGGCCCCAGCCCTGCCCCAATCCCGGACCCAGCCCCCAGCACAGACCCAGCCTAGCCCCAGCCCCAGCACAGCTCCAGCCCTGCCCCAGCACAGCTCCAGCCCTGCCCCAGCCCCCGCTCCAGCCCTAGCCCAGCCCCAGCCCCAGCTCGGCCTCAACACAACCCCGGCCCCAGCCCCAGCCCTGCCCAGCCCCGGCCCCAGACCCCAGCCCTGCCCCAGCCCTGGCCCAAGCCCCGGCTCCAGACCCTGCCCCAGCCCTGCCCCAGCCCTGCCCCAGCCCTGCCCTAGACCCAGACAAGCCCCCAGCCTCAGCCACAGCCCCAGCACAGTTCCAGCCCCACCCCAGCCCCAGTCCTGCTCCAGCCCAGCCCCAACCCAGCCCCAGCCCCAGCCCTGCCCTGGACCAAGCCCCAGCCCTGAGCCGAACCCAGCCCCAGCCTGGCCCCAGCCCTGCCCTAGCTCCAGCCCAAGCCCAGTCCCAAGCCTCGGCCCGTGCCCCTGCCCCAGTCCCAGTCCTGCCCCATCCCAGCCCCAGCCCCAGCCCTGTCCCCAGCCCCAGGCACAGCCCAGCCCAGCCCCAGCCCCAGCCCTGCCCCAGCCTAGCCCCAGCCCCAGTCCACCCCCTGCCCTGGACCCAGTCCCAGCCACCGCCCAGCCCCAGCCCCGCCCCAGCCTAGCGCCAGCCCCAGAACAGCCCCTGCCCTGGACCCAGCCCCAGCCCCACCCCAGCCTCATCCCCAGCCCAGACCCAGCCCTGCCCCAGCCAAGTCCCAGCCCCAGTCCAGCCCCTGCCCTGGACCCAGTCCCAGCCCCAGCCCAGCCCCAGCCCAGCCCCAGCCACCACCCAGCCCCAGCCCTGCCCCCAGCCCTGCCCCAGCCTAGCCTCATCCCCAGCCTAGGCCCAGCCCAGCCCCAGCCCAAGCCCCAGCCCCAGCCCCAGCCCCATCCGTTGCCCCACCCCAGCCCAGCCCAGCCCCATCCCCATCTCTGCCTCCAGCCCAGCCCCAGCCCCAGCCCTGGAGCCAGCCCCAGCCCCAGCCCTCTCCCAGTCCCTGCCCCAGCCCCAGCCCCAGCCCAGCCCCACCCTGGACCCAGCCCCAGCCCCAGCCCTGCCCCAGCCTAGCCCCAGCCCTAGCCCAGCCCCTGCCCTGCACCCAGCCCCGGCCCCAACCCATCCTCATCCCCAGCCCAGGCCCAGCCCTGCCCGAGCCCAAGCCCCAGCCCCAGCCCCAGCCCCATCCGTTCCCCCAGCCCAGCCCAGCCCCATTCCCATCTCTGCCCCCAGCCCAGCCCCAGCCCCAGCCCTGCCCCAGCCCAGCCCCAGCCACCGCCCAGCCCCAGCCCTGGACCCAGCCCCAGCCCCAGCCCTCCCCCAGTCCCCGCCCCAGTCCCAGCCCCAACCCCGGCCCCAGCCCCGGCCCCATCCAAGCCCCACTCACGGCCCCATCCCCAGCCCCAGCCCAGCTCAAGCCACAGCCCTGCCCCAGCCCCAGCCCTGCCCCTGCCCTGGACCCAGCCCCTACTCAGGACCCAGCCCCAGCCCAGCCCCAGCCCTGGACCCAGCCCCAGTCGCAGCCCCAGCCCCAGCCCAGCCCCAGCCCCACCCTCAGCCCCAGCCCCCAACTCCAGCCACAGCCCAGCTCCATCCCTGGACCCAGCCCCAGCCCCAGCCCAGCCCCAGCCCCACCCTCAGCCCCAGCCCCAACTCCAGCCACAGCCCAGCTCCATCCCTGGACCCAGTCCCAGCCCCAGCCCAGTCCCAGCCCCAGCCCCAGCCCAACACCAGCTCCAGCCCTGCCCCATCCCAACCCCAGCCCTAGCCCAGCCCCCAGCCCTGGCCCTGCCCCAGCCCAACCCCAGCCACAGCCCTGCCCCAGCCCTGGACCCAGCCCCAGCCCCACCCCCGGCCCCATCCCCGGCCCCAGCCCAGCCCTAGCCCAGCCCTGACCCAGCCCCAGCCCTAGACCAGCCCTGCCCTCAGCCCAGCCCCAGCCCTGGACCAAGCCCCACCCCTGAGCCGAACCCAGCCCCAGCCTGGCCCCAGCCCTGCCCTAGCTCCAGCCCTAGCCCTGTCCCCAGCCTCGGCCCGTGCCCCTGCCCCAGTCCCAGTCCTGCCCCATCCCAGGCCCCAGCCCCAGCCCTGCCCTCGGCCCAACCCTGCCCTCAGCCCAGCCCCAGACCCAGCCTGGCCCCAGCCCTGTCCCTCGCTCCAGCCACAACCCTAGCCCCAGCCCTCTCCGCAGCCCCAGCCCCAGCCCCAGCCCCACCCTCGCCACCAGCCCCGCCCCAGCCCCAACCTTGGTCCCAGCCAAGCCCCAGTTCCAGCCCTGACCCAGTCCCCGCCCCAGACCCAGCCACAGCCCCAGCCCTGTGCCAGCCCTACCCCAGCCCCGGTCCCAGCCCAGCCCAAGCACTGGACCAGCCCCAGCCCCAGCCCCATCCTTGCCCTGCAGCCCAGCCCTAGCCCGGCCCCAGCTCCATCCCCAGCCCCAGCCCTGCCCCAGTCCCTGCCCCAGCCCAGTCCTGGTCGCAGCCCAGCCCCAGCCCAGCCCCAGCCCTGCCCCAGCCTAGGCCCATCCCCAGCCCAGCCCCATCCCCAGCCCAGCCCCTGCCCTGGACCCAGCTCCATCCCCACTCCAGCCTCATCCCCAGCCCAGGTCCAGCCCTGCCCCAGCCCAAGACCCAGACCCAGCCCCAGCCATGCCCCTGTTCAGCCCTAGCCCAGCCCTGCCCCAGCCCCAGCTCTGCACCGAACGCAGCCCCAGCCTGGCCCCAGCCCTGCCCTAGCTCCAGCCCTAGCCCTGTCCCCAGCCTCGGCCCGTGCCCCTGCCCCAGTCCCAGTCCTGCCCCATCCCAGCCCCCAGCCCCAGCCCTGCCCTCAACCCAGCCCCAGCCCCAGCCTGGCCCCAGCCCTGTCCCCAGCCCCTGCCCCAGCCTAGCCCCAGCCCTGCCCCAGCCCTGGCTCCTGCCCCAGCCCTGGCTCCAGCCCCAGCCCCAGCCCTGCCCAAGCCTTGGTTCCAGCCCCAGCCCCAGCCCTGCGCCAACCCAGCCCCAGCCCAAGGCCCAGCCTCAAGCCTAGTCCTGCCCCAGCCCTGGCCCCAATCCAGCCCCAGCCCTACCCCTACCTCAGCCCTAGCCCCAGCCCTGTCCGCAGCCCCAGCCCCCGCCCCAGCCCCAGCCCAGCCCCATACCCAGCCTGGCCCCAGCCCTGTCCCTCGCTCCAGCCACAGCCCTAGCCCCAGCCCTCTCCGCAGCCCCAGCCCCAGCCCCACCCTGCCACCAGCCCCGCCCCAGCCCCAACCTTGGCCCCAGCCAAGCCCCATTTCCAGCCCTGCCCCAGTCCCCGCCCCAGACCCAGCCACAGCCCCAGCCCTGTGCCAGCCCTACCCCAGCCCAGCCCCGGTCCCAGCCCAGCCCAAGCACTGGACCAGCCCCAGCCCCAGCCCCATCCTTGCCCTGCAGCCCAGCCCTAGCCCAGCTCCATCCCCAGCCCCAGCCCTGCCCCAGTCCCTGCCCCAGCCCAGTCCTGGTCGCAGCCCAGCCCCAGCCCAGCCCCAGCCCTGCCCCAGCCTAGGCCCATCCCCAGCCCAGCCCCAGCCCCAGCCCAGCCCTGCCCCAGCCCTAGCTCTGCACCGAACGCAGCCCCAGCCTGGCCCCAGCCCTGCCCTAGCTCCAGCCCTAGCCCTGTCCCCAGCCTCGGCCCGTGCCCCTGCCCCAGCCCCAGTCCTGCCCTCAGCCCAACCCTGCCCTCAGCCCAGCCCCAGACCCAGCCTGGCCCCAGCCCTGTCCCTCGCTCCAGCCACAGCCCTAGCCCCAGCCCTCTCCGCAGCCCCAGCCCCAGCCCCACCCTCGCCACCAGCCCAGCCCCAGCCCCAACCTTAGCCCCAGCCAAGCCCCAGTTCCAGCCCTGACCCAGTCCCCGCCCCAGACCCAGGCCCAGCCCCAGCCCTGTGCCAGCCCTACCCCAGCCCAGCCCCGGTCCCAGCCCAGCCCAAGCCCTGGCCCAGCCCCGGCCCCAGCCCCATCCTTGCCCTGCAGCCCAGCCCCAGCCCGGGCTCCAGCCCCAGCCCCAGCCCTGCCCAAGCCTTGGTTCCAGCCCCAGCCCCAGCCCTGCGCCAACCCAGCCCCAGCCCAAGGCCCAGCTTCAAGCCTAGTCCTGCCCCAGCCCTGGCCCCAATCCAGCCCCAGCCCTACCCTTACCTCAGCCCTAGCCCCAGCCCTGTCCGCAGCCCCAGCCCCCGCCCCAGCCCCAGCCCAGCCCCAGCCCTGCCCCAGCTCTGGCCCCAGCCCTGTCCCCAGCCCCGGCCCCTGACCTCAGCCCCAACCCCAGCCCCACCCTCGACCCCAGGCCAGCCCCTGCCCCAGCCCTGCCCTGGCTCAGCCCCAGCCACAGCCCAGCCACAGCCCTGGACCCAGCCCCAGCCCCAGCCCCAGCCCAGCCCATACCCTGGACCCAGCCCCTGCCCCAACCCAGCCTCATCCCCAGGCCAGGCCCAGCCCTGCCCCAGCCCAAGCCCCAGCCCCAGCCCCAGCCCCATCTCTGACCCCAGCGCAGCCACCACCCCAGCACTGGACCCAGCCCCAGCCCCCGCCCTCTCCCACTCCCTGCCCTAGCCCCAGCCCCAGCCCCACCCCTGGCCCCAGTCCCGGCCCCAGCCAAGCCCCACTCACGGCCCCATCCCCGGCCCCAGCCCAGCTCCAGCCACAGCCCTGCCCCAGCCCCAGCACTGCCCTGGCCCAGCCCCAGCCCCAGCCCAGCCCCTGCCCTGGACCCAGCCCCAGCCCAGCCCCAGCCCCAGCCCAGCCCATACCCTGGACCCAGCCCCAGCCCCAGTCCTGCCCCATCCCAGTCCCAAGCCCCAGCCCTGCCCTCAGTCCAGCCCCAGCCCCAGCCACAGCCCAGCCCCACCCTCAGCCCCAGCCCAGCTCCAGCCACAGCCCAGCTCCATCCCTGGACCCAGCCCCAGCCCCAGCCCAGCCCCAGCCCCAGCCCCAGCCCAACCCCAGCTCCAGTCCTGCCCCATCCCAACCCCAGCCTCAGCCCAGCCCCCAGCCCTGGCCCTGCCCCAGCCCAACCCCAGCCACAGCCCTGCCCCAGCCCTGGACCCAGCCCCAGCCCCACCCCCGGCCCCATCCCCGGCCCCAGCCCAGCCCTAGCCCAGCCCTGACCCAGCCCCAGCCCTAGACCAGCCCTGCCCTCAGCCCAGCCCCAGCCCTGGACCAAGCCCCACCCCTGAGCCGAACCCAGCCCCAGCCTGGCCCCAGCCCTGCCCTAGCTCCAGCCCTAGCCCTGTCCCCAGCCTCGGCCCGTGCCCCTGCCCCAGTCCCAGTCCTGCCCCATCCCAGACCCCAGCCCCAGCCCTGCCCTCAGCCCAACCCTGCCCTCAGCCCAGCCCCAGACCCAGCCTGGCCCCAGCCCTGTCCCTCGCTCCAGCCACAGCCCTAGCCCCAGCCCTCTCCGCAGCCCCAGCCCCAGCCCCAGCCCCACCCTCGCCACCAGCCCAGCCCCAGCCCCAACCTTGGCCCCAGCCAAGCCCCAGCCCCAGCCCTGCCCCAGCCCAGCCCCAGACACCGCCCAGCTCCAGCCCCAGCCCCAGCCCTGCCCCAGTCCCTGCCCCAGCCCAGTCCTGGTCCCAGCCCAGCCCCAGCCCTGGACCCAGAACCGGCCCCACCCCAGCCTCATCCCCAGCCCAGGCCCAGCCCTGCCCCAGCCCCAGCCCTGCACCGAACCCAGCCCCAGCCCAGCCCCAGCCGTGCCCCAGCTCTGGCCCCAGCCCTGGCCCCAGCCCTGGCCCCTGCCCTCAGTCCCAGCCCCAGCCCCACCCTCGGCCCCAGGCCAGCCCCTGGCCCAGCCCTGCCCTGGCCCAGCCCCAGCCCCAGCCCCAGCCCAGCCCCAGCCCTGGACCCAGCCCCAGCCCAGCCCCAGCCCCAGCCCCAGCCCCTGCCCTGACCCAGCCCAGACCCAGCCCAGCCCCAGCCCCATTCACAGCCACAGCCCAGCTCCAGCCACAGCCCAGCCACAGCCCTGGACCCAGCCCCAGCCCAGCCTCAGCCCTAGCCCTGCCCTAGCCCAGCCCCAGCCCTTCCCCAGCCCAACCCCAGCCCCAGCCCAGCCCCCAGCCCCAGCCCTGCCCCAGCCCAACCCCGGCCACAGCCCTGCCCCAGCCCTGGACCCAGCCCCAGCCCCAGCCCCACTACCGGCCCCAGCCCCGGCCCCAGCCCAGCCCTAGCCCAGCCCTGACCCAGCCCCAGCCCTAGCCCAGCCTTGCCCTCAGCCCAGCCCCAGGCCCGGACCCAGCCCCGGCCTCAGCCCAGCCCTAACCTAGCCCTGCCCCAGCCCCAGGCCTAGCCCAGCCCTGCCCTCAGTCCAGCCCCAGCCCCAGCCTGGCCCCAGCCCTGTCCCCAGCCCCAGCCACAGCCCAGCCCCCCGGCCTGACCTCAGCCCTGCCCCAGCCCTGGCTCCTGCCCCAGCCCTAACTCCAGCCCCAGCCCTAGCCCTGCCCAAGCCTTGGTTCCACCCCAGCCCCTGCCCTGCACCAACCCAGCCCCAGCCCAAGGCCCAGCCTCAAGCCTAGTCCTGCCCCAGCCTTGGCCCCAATCCAGCCCCAGCCCTACCCCTACCTCAGCCCTAGCCCCAGCCCTGTCCGCAGCCCCAGCCCAGCCCCAGCCCTGTCCCATCCTAGCCCCAGCCCCAGCCCAGCCCCTGCCCTGGACCCAGCCCCAGCCCCACCCCAGCCTCATCCCCAGCCCAGGTCCAGCCCTGCCGCAGCCCAAGCCCCAGACCCAGCCCCATCCGTTCCCCCAGCCCAGCCCAGCCCCATCCCCATCCCTGCCCCCAGCCCAGCCCCAGCCCCAGCCCCAGCCCTGCCCCAGCCCAGCCCCAGCCACCGCCCAGGCCCAGCCCCAGCCCCAGCCCTAGCCCAGCCACAGCCCTGCCCCTGCCCTGGACCCAGCCCCATCCCCACCCCAGCCTCATCCCCAGTCTAGGCCCCGAACTGCCCCAGCCCCAGCCCCAGCCCCACCCCCGGCCCCAGCCCCGGCCCCAGCCAAGCTCCACTCAATGCCCCATCCCCGGCCCCAGCCCAGCGCTAGCCCAGCCCTGCCCCATCCCCCACCCTGCCCCAGCCCCAGCTCTGCACTGAACCCAGCCCCAGCCCGGTCCCAGCCCTGCCCCAGCTCTGGCCCCAGCCCTATCCCCAGCCCCGGCCCCTGCCCCAGCCCCAGCCCCGGCCCAGCCCTGCCCTCAGCCCCAGCCCCAGCCTCAGCCCCACCCTCGGCCCCAGCCCAGCCCCTGCCCCAGCCCTGCCCCGGCCCAGCCCCAGCCCCAGCCCAGCCCCTGCTCTGGACCCAGGCCCAGCCCTGCCCTAGCCCAGCCCCAGCCCCAGCCCCAGCCCCAGCCCCAGCCCGGCCCCAGTCCTGCCCCAGTCCCGGACCCATCCCCACCCTGGACCCAGCCCCAGCCCCAGCCCAGCCCAGCCCTGCCCCAGCCTAGCCCCAGCCCCAGTCCAGACCCTGCCCTGGACCCAGTCCCAGCCCCATCCCAGCTCCAGCCCAGCCCCAGCCCCAGCCCAGCCCCTGCCCTGGACCCAGCCCCAGCCCAGCCCCAGCCCCAGCCCAGCCCATACCCTGGACCCAGCCCCAGCCCCAGTCCTGCCCCATCCCAGTCCCAAGCCCCAGCCCTGCCCTCAGCCCAGCCCCAGCCCCAGCCACAGCCCAGCCCCACCCTCAGCCCCAGCCCAGCTCCAGCCACAGCCCAGCTCCATCCCTGGACCCAGCCCCAGCCCCAGCCCAGCCCCAGCCCCAGCCCCAGCCCAACCCCAGCTCCAGCCCTGCCCCATCCCAACCCCAGCCTCAGCCCAGCCCCCAGCCCTGGCCCTGCCCCAGCCCAACCCCAGCCACAGCCCTGCCCCAGCCCTGGACCCAGCCCCAGCCCCACCCCCGGCCCCATCCCCGGCCCCAGCCCAGCCCTAGCCCAGCCCTGACCCAGCCCCAGCCCTAGACCAGCCCTGCCCTCAGCCCAGCCCCAGCCCTGGACCAAGCCCCACCCCTGAGCCGAACCCAGCCCCAGCCTGGCCCCACCCCTGCCCTAGCTCCAGCCCTAGCCCTGTCCCCAGCCTCGGCCCGTGCCCCTGCCCCAGTCCCAGTCCTGCCCCATCCCAGACCCCAGCCCCAGCCCTGCCCTCAGCCCAACCCTGCCCTCAGCCCAGCCCCAGACCCAGCCTGGCCCCAGCCCTGTCCCTCGCTCCAGCCACAGCCCTAGCCCCAGCCCTCTCCGCAGCCCCAGCCCCAGCCCCAGCCCCACCCCCACCCTCGCCACCAGCCCAGCCCCAGCCCCAACCTTGGCCCCAGCCAAGCCCCAGCCCCAGCCCTGCCCCAGCCCAGCCCCAGTCCCTGCCCCAGCCCAGTCCTGGTCCCAGCCCAGCCCCAGCCCTGGACCCAGAACCGGCCCCACCCCAGCCTCATCCCCAGCCCAGGCCCAGCCCTGCCCCAGCCCCAGCCCTGCACCGAACCCAGCCCCAGCCCAGCCCCAGCCGTGCCCCAGCTCTGGCCCCAGCCCTGTCCCCAGCCCCGGCCCCTGCCCTCAGCCCCAGCCCCAGCCCCACCCTCGGCCCCAGGCCAGCCCCTGGCCCAGCCCTGCCCTGGCCCAGCCCCAGCCCCAGCCCAGCCCCAGCCCTGGACCCAGCCCCAGCCCAGCCCCAGCCCCAGCCCCAGCCCCTGCCCTGACCCAGCCCAGACCCAGCCCAGCCCCAGCCCCATTCACAGCCACAGCCCAGCTCCAGCCACAGCCCAGCCACAGCCCTGGACCCAGCCCCAGCCCAGCCTCAGCCCTAGCCCTGCCCTAGCCCAGCCCCAGCCCTTCCCCAGCCCAACCCCAGCCCCAGCCCAGCCCCCAGCCCCGGCCCTGCCCCAGCCCAACCCCGGCCACAGCCCTGCCCCAGCCCTGACCCAGCCCCAGCCCTAGCCCAGCCCTGCCCTCAGCCCAGCCCCAGGCCCGGACCCAGCCCCGGCCTCAGCCCAGCCCTAACCTAGCCCTGCCCCAGCCCCAGGCCTAGCCCAGCCCTGCCCTCAGTCCAGCCCCAGCCCCAGCCTGGCCCCAGCCCTGTCCCCAGCCCCAGCCACAGCCCAGCCCCCGGCCTGACCTCAGCCCTGTCCCACCCCTGGCTCCTGCCCCAGCCCTAACTCCAGCCCCAGCCCTAGCCCTGCCCAAGCCTTGGTTCCACCCCAGCCCCTGCCCTGCACCAACCCAGCCCCAGCCCAAGGCCCAGCCTCAAGCCTAGTCCTGCCCCAGCCTTGGCCCCAATCCAGCCCCAGCCCTACCCCTACCTCAGCCCTAGCCCCAGCCCTGTCCGCAGCCCCAGCCCAGCCCCAGCCCTGTCCCATCCTAGCCCCAGCCCCAGCCCAGCCCCTGCCCTGGACCCAGCCCCAGCCCCACTCCAGCCTCATCCCCAGCCCAGGTCCAGCCCTGCCGCAGCCCAAGCCCCAGACCCAGCCCCATCCGTTCCCCCAGCCCAGCCCAGCCCCATCCCCATCCCTGCCCCCAGCCCTGCCCTCAGCCCCAGCCCCAGCCTCAGCCCCACCCTCGGCCCCAGCCCAGCCCCTGCCCCAGCCCTGCCCCGGCCGAGCCCCAGCCCCAGCCCAGCCCCTGCTCTGGACCCAGGCCCAGCCCTGCCCTAGCCCAGCCCCAGCCCCAGGCCCAGCCCCAGCCACCGCCCAGGCCCAGCCCCAGCCCCAGCCCCAGCCACAGCCCAGCCCCACCCTCAGCCCCAGCCCAGCTCCAGCCACAGCCCAGCTCCATCCCTGGACCCAGCCCCAGCCCCAGCCCAGCCCCAGCCCCAGCCCCAGCCCAACCCCAGCTCCAGCCCTGCCCCATCCCAACCCCAGCCTCAGCCCAGCCCCCAGCCCTGGCCCTGCCCCAGCCCAACCCCAGCCACAGCCCTGCCCCAGCCCTGGACCCAGCCCCAGCCCCACCCCCGGCCCCATCCCCGGCCCCAGCCCAGCCCTAGCCCAGCCCTGACCCAGCCCCAGCCCTAGACCAGCCCTGCCCTCAGCCCAGCCCCAGCCCTGGACCAAGCCCCACCCCTGAGCCGAACCCAGCCCCAGCCTGGCCCCAGCCCTGCCCTAGCTCCAGCCCTAGCCCTGTCCCCAGCCTCGGCCCGTGCCCCTGCCCCAGTCCCAGTCCTGCCCCATCCCAGGCCCCAGCCCCAGCACTGCCCTCGGCCCAACCCTGCCCTCAGCCCAGCCCCAGACCCAGCCTGGCCCCAGCCCTGTCCCTCGCTCCAGCCACAACCCTAGCCCCAGCCCTCTCCGCAGCCCCAGCCCCAGCCCCAGCCCCACCCTCGCCACCAGCCCCGCCCCAGCCCCAACCTTGGTCCCAGCCAAGCCCCAGTTCCAGCCCTGACCCAGTCCCCGCCCCAGACCCAGCCACAGCCCCAGCCCTGTGCCAGCCCTACCCCAGCCCCGGTCCCAGCCCAGCCCAAGCACTGGACCAGCCCCAGCCCCAGCCCCATCCTTGCCCTGCAGCCCAGCCCTAGCCCGGCCCCAGCTCCATCCCCAGCCCCAGCCCTGCCCCAGTCCCTGCCCCAGCCCAGTCCTGGTCGCAGCCCAGCCCCAGCCCAGCCCCAGCCCTGCCCCAGCCTAGGCCCATCCCCAGCCCAGCCCCATCCCCAGCCCAGCCCCTGCCCTGGACCCAGCTCCATCCCCACTCCAGCCTCATCCCCAGCCCAGGTCCAGCCCTGCCCCAGCCCAAGACCCAGACCCAGCCCCAGCCATGCCCCTGTTCAGCCCTAGCCCAGCCCTGCCCCAGCCCCAACTCTGCACCGAACGCAGCCCCAGCCTGGCCCCAGCCCTGCCCTAGCTCCAGCCCTAGCCCTGTCCCCAGCCTCGGCCCGTGCCCCTGCCCCAGTCCCAGTCCTGCCCCATCCCAGCCCCCAGCCCCAGCCCTGCCCTCAACCCAGCCCCAGCCCCAGCCTGGCCCCAGCCCTGTCCCCAGCCCCTGCCCCAGCCTAGCCCCAGCCCTGCCCCAGCCCTGGCTCCTGCCCCAGCCCTGGCTCCAGCCCCAGCCCCAGCCCTGCCCAAGCCTTGGTTCCAGCCCCAGCCCCAGCCCTGCGCCAACCCAGCCCCAGCCCAAGGCCCAGCCTCAAGCCTAGTCCTGCCCCAGCCCTGGCCCCAATCCAGCCCCAGCCCTACCCCTACCTCAGCCCTAGCCCCAGCCCTGTCCGCAGCCCCAGCCCCCGCCCCAGCCCCAGCCCAGCCCCAGCCCAGCCCCATACCCAGCCTGGCCCCAGCCCTGTCCCTCGCTCCAGCCACAGCCCTAGCCCCAGCCCTCTCCGCAGCCCCAGCCCCAGCCCCACCCTGCCACCAGCCCCGCCCCAGCCCCAACCTTGGCCCCAGCCAAGCCCCATTTCCAGCCCTGCCCCAGTCCCCGCCCCAGACCCAGCCCCAGCCCCAGCCCTGTGCCAGCCCTACCCCAGCCCAGCCCCGGTCCCAGCCCAGCCCAAGCACTGGACCAGCCCCAGCCCCAGCCCCATCCTTGCCCTGCAGCCCAGCCCTAGCCCAGCTCCATCCCCAGCCCCAGCCCTGCCCCAGTCCCTGCCCCAGCCCAGTCCTGGTCGCAGCCCAGCCCCAGCCCAGTCCCAGCCCTGCCCCAGCCTAGGCCCATCCCCAGCCCAGCCCCAGCCCCAGCCCAGCCCTGCCCCAGCCCTAGCTCTGCACCGAACGCAGCCCCAGCCTGGCCCCAGCCCTGCCCTAGCTCCAGCCCTAGCCCTGTCCCCAGCCTCGGCCCGTGCCCCTGCCCCAGCCCCAGTCCTGCCCTCAGCCCAACCCTGCCCTCAGCCCAGCCCCAGACCCAGCCTGGCCCCAGCCCTGTCCCTCGCTCCAGCCACAGCCCTAGCCCCAGCCCTCTCCGCAGCCCCAGCCCCAGCCCCACCCTCGCCACCAGCCCAGCCCCAGCCCCAACCTTGGCCCCAGCCAAGCCCCAGTTCCAGCCCTGCCCCAGTCCCCGCCCCAGACCCAGCCCCAGCCCCAGCCCTGTGCCAGCCCTACCCCAGCCCAGCCCCGGTCCCAGCCCAGCCCAAGCCCTGGCCCAGCCCCGGCCCCAGCCCCATCCTTGCCCTGCAGCCCAGCCCTAGCCCGGCCCCAGCTCCAGCCCCAGCCCCAGCCCTGCCCCAGTCCCTGCCCCAGCCCAGTCCTGGTCACAGCCCAGCCCCAGCCCGGCCCCAGCCCTGCCCCAGCCTAGGCCCATCCCCAGCCCAGCCCCATCCCCAGCCCAGCCCCTGCCCTGGACCCAGCTCCAGCCCCACTCCAGCCTCATCCCCAGCACAGGTCCAGCCCTGCCCCAGCCCAAGCCCCAGACGCAGCCCCAGCCCTGCCCCTGTTCAGCCCTAGCCCAGCCCTGCCCCAGCCCCAGCTCTGCACCGATCGCAGCCCCAGCCTGGCCCCAGCCCTGCCCTAGCTCCAGCCCTAGCCCTGTCCCCAGCCTCGGCCCGTGCCCCTGCCCCAGTCCCAGTCCTGCCCCATCCCAGACCCCAGCCCTGCCCTCAGCCCAGCCCCAGCCCCAGCCTGGCCCCAGCCCTGTCCCCAGCCCCTGCCCTCAGCCCAGCCCCAGACCCAGCCCCAACCTAGCCCCAGCCCTGCCCCAGGCCCAGCCCCAGGACTGACCTCAGCCCTGCCCCAGCCCTGGCTCCTGCCCCAGCCCTGTCCCCAGCCACAGCCACAGCCCAGCCCCAGGCTCTGCCCCAGCCTAGCCACAGCCCTGCCCCTGCCCTGGCTCCTGCCCCAGCCCGGGCTCCAGCCCCAGCCCCAGCCCTGCCCAAGCCTTGGTTCCAGCCCCAGCCCCAGCCCTGCGCCAACCCAGCCCCAGCCCAAGGCCCAGCTTCAAGCCTAGTCCTGCCCCAGCCCTGGCCCCAATCCAGCCCCAGCCCTACCCTTACCTCAGCCCTAGCCCCAGCCCTGTCCGCAGCCCCAGCCCCCGCCCCAGCCCCAGCCCGGCCCCAGCCCTGCCCCAGCTCTGGCCCCAGCCCTGTCCCCAGCCCCGGCCCCTGACCTCAGCCCCAACCCCAGCCCCACCCTCGACCCCAGGCCAGCCCCTGCCCCAGCCCTGCCCTGGCTCAGCCCCAGCCACAGCCCAGCCACAGCCCTGGACCCAGCCCCAGCCCAGCCCCATGCCCAGCCCTGCCCCAGCCCTGCCCTCAGCCCAGCCCCAGCCCCGGCCCCAGCCCCACCCTGGACCCAGCCACAGCCACAGCCCAGCCCCAGCCCTGCCCCAGCCTAGCCCCAGCCCCAGTCCAGCCCCTGCCCTGGACCCAGTCCCAGCCCATGCCCAGCCCCAGCCCAGCCCCAGCCACCGCCCAGCCCTGCCCCAGCCCTGCCCCAGCCCCAGCCCTAGCCCCAGCGTAGCCCCACCCTGGACCCAGCCCCAGCCCCAGCCCAGCCCCAGCCCTGCCCCAGCCTAGCCCCAGCCCCAGCCCAGCCCCTGCCCTGGACCCAGCCCCTGCCCCAACCCAGCCTCATCCCCAGGCCAGGCCCAGCCCTGCCCCAGCCCAAGCCCCAGCCCCAGCCCCATCCCCATCCCCATCTCTGACCCCAGCGCAGCCACCACCCCAGCACTGGACCCAGCCCCAGCCCCCGCCCTCTCCCACTCCCTGCCCTAGCCCCAGCCCCAGCCCCACCCCTGGCCCCAGTCCCGGCCCCAGCCAAGCCCCACTCACGGCCCCATCCCCGGCCCCAGCCCAGCTCCAGCCACAGCCCTGCCCCAGCCCCAGCACTGCCCTGGCCCAGCCCCAGCCCCAGCCCAGCCCCTGCCCTGGACCCAGCCCCAGCCCAGCCCCAGCCCCAGCCCAGCCCATACCCTGGACCCAGCCCCAGCCCCAGTCCTGCCCCATCCCAGTCCCAAGCCCCAGCCCTGCCCTCAGTCCAGCCCCAGCCCCAGCCACAGCCCAGCCCCACCCTCAGCCCCAGCCCAGCTCCAGCCACAGCCCAGCTCCATCCCTGGACCCAGCCCCAGCCCCAGCCCAGCCCCAGCCCCAGCCCCAGCCCAACCCCAGCTCCAGCCCTGCCCCATCCCAACCCCAGCCTCAGCCCAGCCCCAGCCCTGGCCCTGCCCCAGCCCAACCCCAGCCACAGCCCTGCCCCAGCCCTGGACCCAGCCCCAGCCCCACCCCCGGCCCCATCCCCGGCCCCAGCCCAGCCCTAGCCCAGCCCTGACCCAGCCCCAGCCCTAGACCAGCCCTGCCCTCAGCCCAGCCCCAGCCCTGGACCAAGCCCCACCCCTGAGCCGAACCCAGCCCCAGCCTGGCCCCAGCCCTGCCCTAGCTCCAGCCCTAGCCCTGTCCCCAGCCTCGGCCCGTGCCCCTGCCCCAGTCCCAGTCCTGCCCCATCCCAGACCCCAGCCCCAGCCCTGCCCTCAGCCCAACCCTGCCCTCAGCCCAGCCCCAGACCCAGCCTGGCCCCAGCCCTGTCCCTCGCTCCAGCCACAGCCCTAGCCCCAGCCCTCCCCGCAGCCCCAGCCCCAGCCCCACCCCTACCCTCGCCACCAGCCCAGCCCCAGCCCCAACCTTGGCCCCAGCCAAGCCCCAGCCCCAGCCCTGCCCCAGCCCAGCCCCAGACACCGCCCAGCTCCAGCCCCAGCCCCAGCCCTGCCCCAGTCCCTGCCCCAGCCCAGTCCTGGTCCCAGCCCAGCCCCAGCCCTGGACCCAGAACCGGCCCCACCCCAGCCTCATCCCCAGCCCAGGCCCAGCCCTGCCCCAGCCCCAGCCCTGCACCGAACCCAGCCCCAGCCCAGCCCCAGCCGTGCCCCAGCTCTGGCCCCAGCCCTGGCCCCAGCCCTGGCCCCTGCCCTCAGTCCCAGCCCCAGCCCCACCCTTGGCCCCAGGCCAGCCCCTGGCCCAGCCCTGCCCTGGCCCAGCCCCAGCCCCAGCCCAGCCCCAGCCCTGGACCCAGCCCCAGCCCAGCCTCAGCCCTAGCCCTGCCCTAGCCCAGCCCCAGCCCTTCCCCAGCCCAACCCCAGCCCCAGCCCAGCCCCCAGCCCCAGCCCTGCCCCAGCCCAACCCCGGCCACAGCCCTGCCCCAGCCCTGGACCCAGCCCCAGCCCCAGCCCCACTACCGGCCCCAGCCCCGGCCCCAGCCCAGCCCTAGCCCAGCCCTGACCCAGCCCCAGCCCTAGCCCAGCCCTGCCCTCAGCCCAGCCCCAGGCCCGGACCCAGCCCCGGCCTCAGCCCAGCCCTAACCTAGCCCTGCCCCAGCCCCAGGCCTAGCCCAGCCCTGCCCTCAGTCCAGCCCCAGCCCCAGCCTGGCCCCAGCCCTGTCCCCAGCCCCAGCCACAGCCCAGCCCCCGGCCTGACCTCAGCCCTGTCCCACCCCTGGCTCCTGCCCCAGCCCTAACTCCAGCCCCAGCCCTAGCCCTGCCCAAGCCTTGGTTCCACCCCAGCCCCTGCCCTGCACCAACCCAGCCCCAGCCCAAGGCCCAGCCTCAAGCCTAGTCCTGCCCCAGCCTTGGCCCCAATCCAGCCCCAGCCCTACCCCTACCTCAGCCCTAGCCCCAGCCCTGTCCGCAGCCCCAGCCCAGCCCCAGCCCTGTCCCATCCTAGCCCCAGCCCCAGCCCAGCCCCTGCCCTGGACCCAGCCCCAGCCCCACTCCAGCCTCATCCCCAGCCCAGGTCCAGCCCTGCCGCAGCCCAAGCCCCAGACCCAGCCCCATCCGTTCCCCCAGCCCAGCCCAGCCCCATCCCCATCCCTGCCCCCAGCCCAGCCCCAGCCCCAGCCCCAGCCCTGCCCCAGCCCAGCCCCAGCCACCGCCCAGGCCCAGCCCCAGCCCCAGCCCTAGCCCAGCCCCAGCCCTGCCCCTGCCCTGGACCCAGCCCCATCCCCACCCCAGCCTCATCCCCAGTCTAGGCCCCGAACTGCCCCAGCCCCAGCCCCAGCCCCACCCCCCGGCCCCAGCCCCGGCCCCAGCCCAGCGCTAGCCCAGCCCTGCCCCATCCCTCACCCTGCCCCAGCCCCAGCTCTGCACCGAACCCAGCCCCAGCCCGGTCCCAGCCCTGCCCCAGCTCTGGCCCCAGCCCTATCCCCAGCCCCGGCCCCTGCCCCAGCCCCAGCCCCGGCCCAGCCCTGCCCTCAGCCCCAGCCCCAGCCTCAGCCCCACCCTCGGCCCCAGCCCAGCCCCTGCCCCAGCCCTGCCCCGGCCCAGCCCCAGCCCCAGCCCAGCCCCTGCTCTGGACCCAGGCCCAGCCCTGCCCTAGCCCAGCCCCAGCCCCAGCCCCAGCCCCAGCCCCAGCCCGGCCCCAGTCCTGCCCCAGTCCCGGACCCATCCCCACCCTGGACCCAGCCCCAGCCCCAGCCCAGCCCAGCCCTGCCCCAGCCTAGCCCCAGCCCCAGTCCAGACCCTGCCCTGGACCCAGTCCCAGCCCCATCCCAGCTCCAGCCCAGCCCCAGCCCCAGCCCAGCCCCTGCCCTGGACCCAGCCCCAGCCCAGCCCCAGCCCCAGCCCAGCCCATACCCTGGACCCAGCCCCAGCCCCAGTCCTGCCCCATCCCAGTCCCAAGCCCCAGCCCTGCCCTCAGCCCAGCCCCAGCCCCAGCCACAGCCCAGCCCCACCCTCAGCCCCAGCCCAGCTCCAGCCACAGCCCAGCTCCATCCCTGGACCCAGCCCCAGCCCCAGCCCAGCCCCAGCCCCAGCCCCAGCCCAACCCCAGCTCCAGCCCTGCCCCATCCCAACCCCAGCCTCAGCCCAGCCCCCAGCCCTGGCCCTGCCCCAGCCCTGGACCCAGCCCCAGCCCCACCCCCGGCCCCATCCCCGGCCCCAGCCCAGCCCTAGCCCAGCCCTGACCCAGCCCCAGCCCTAGACCAGCCCTGCCCTCAGCCCAGCCCCAGCCCTGGACCAAGCCCCACCCCTGAGCCGAACCCAGCCCCAGCCTGGCCCCAGCCCTGCCCTAGCTCCAGCCCTAGCCCTGTCCCCAGCCTCGGCCCGTGCCCCTGCCCCAGTCCCAGTCCTGCCCCATCCCAGACCCCAGCCCCAGCCCTGCCCTCAGCCCAACCCTGCCCTCAGCCCAGCCCCAGACCCAGCCTGGCCCCAGCCCTGTCCCTCGCTCCAGCCACAGCCCTAGCCCCAGCCCTCTCCGCAGCCCCAGCCCCAGCCCCAGCCCCACCCCCACCCTCGCCACCAGCCCAGCCCCAGCCCCAACCTTGGCCCCAGCCAAGCCCCAGCCCCAGCCCTGCCCCAGCCCAGCCCCAGTCCCTGCCCCAGCCTAGTCCTGGTCCCAGCCCAGCCCCAGCCCTGGACCCAGAACCGGCCCCACCCCAGCCTCATCCCCAGCCCAGGCCCAGCCCTGCCCCAGCCCCAGCCCTGCACCGAACCCAGCCCCAGCCCAGCCCCAGCCGTGCCCCAGCTCTGGCCCCAGCCCTGTCCCCAGCCCCGGCCCCTGCCCTCAGCCCCAGCCCCAGCCCCACCCTCGGCCCCAGGCCAGCCCCTGGCCCAGCCCTGCCCTGGCCCAGCCCCAGCCCCAGCCCAGCCCCAGCCCTGTCCCATCCTAGCCCCAGCCCCAGCCCAGCCCCTGCCCTGGACCCAGCCCCAGCCCCACTCCAGCCTCATCCCCAGCCCAGGTCCAGCCCTGCCGCAGCCCAAGCCCCAGACCCAGCCCCATCCGTTCCCCCAGCCCAGCCCAGCCCCATCCCCATCCCTGCCCCCAGCCCAGCCCCAGCCCCAGCCCCAGCCCTGCCCCAGCCCAGCCCCAGCCACCGCCCAGGCCCAGCCCCAGCCCCAGCCCTAGCCCAGCCCCAGCCCTGCCCCTGCCCTGGACCCAGCCCCATCTCCACCCCAGCCTCATCCCCAGTCTAGGCCCCGAACTGCCCCAGCCCCAGCCCCAGCCCCACCCCCGGCCCCAGCCCCGGCCCCAGCCAAGCTCCACTCAATGCCCCATCCCCGGCCCCAGCCCAGCGCTAGCCCAGCCCTGCCCCATCCCCCACCCTGCCCCAGCCCCAGCTCTGCACCGAACCCAGCCCCAGCCCGGTCCCAGCCCTGCCCCAGCTCTGGCCCCAGCCCTATCCCCAGCCCCGGCCCCTGCCCCAGCCCCAGCCCCGGCCCAGCCCTGCCCTCAGCCCCAGCCCCAGCCTCAGCCCCACCCTCGGCCCCAGCCCAGCCCCTGCCCCAGCCCTGCCCCGGCCGAGCCCCAGCCCCAGCCCAGCCCCTGCTCTGGACCCAGGCCCAGCCCTGCCCTAGCCCAGCCCCAGCCCCAGGCCCAGCCCCAGCCACCGCCCAGGCCCAGCCCCAGCCCCAGCCCCAGCCCCAGCCCAGCCACAGCCCTGCCCCTGCCCTGGACCCAGCCCCATCCCCACCCCAGCCTCATCCCCAGTCTAGGCCCCGAACTGCCCCAGCCCCAGCCCCAGCCCCACCCCCGGCCCCAGCCCCGGCCCCAGCCAAGCTCCACTCAATGCCCCATCCCCGGCCCCAGCCCAGCGCTAGCCCAGCCCTGCCCCATCCCCCACCCTGCCCCAGCCCCAGCTCTGCACTGAACCCAGCCCCAGCCCGGTCCCAGCCCTGCCCCAGCTCTGGCCCCAGCCCTATCCCCAGCCCCAGCCCCAGCCTCAGCCCCACCCTCGGCCCCCAGCCCAGCCCCTGCCCCAGCCCTGCCCCGGCCCAGCCCCAGCCCCAGCCCAGCCCCTGCTCTGGACCCAGGCCCAGCCCTGCCCTAGCCCAGCCCCAGCCCCAGCCCCAGCCCCAGCCCCAGCCCGGCCCCAGTCCTGCCCCAGTCCCGGACCCATCCCCACCCTGGACCCAGCCCCAGCCCCAGCCCAGCCCAGCCCTGCCCCAGCCTAGCCCCAGCCCCAGTCCAGACCCTGCCCTGGACCCAGTCCCAGCCCCATCCCAGCTCCAGCCCAGCCCCAGCCACCGCCCAGCCCCAGCCCTGCCCCCAGCCCAGCCCCAGCCCCACCCTGGACCCAGCCCCAGCCCCAGCCCTGCCGCAGCCCTGCCCCAGCCTAGCCCCAGCCCCAGCCCAGCCCCTGCCCTGGACCCAGCCCCAGCCCCACCCCAGCCTCATCCCCAGCCCAGGCCCAGCCCTGCCCCGGCCCAAGCCCCAGCCCCAGCCCCAGCCCCACCCGTTCCCCCAGCCCAGCCCAGCCCCATCCCCATCCCTGCCCCCAGCCCAGGCCCAACTCCAGCCCCATCCCTTTACCCAGTCCCAGCCCCAGCCCTCCCCCAGCCTAGCCCCAGCCCCAGCCTAGCCCCAGCCCCAGCCCAGCCCCTGCCCTGGACCCAGCCCCAGCCCTATCCGAGCCTCATCCCCAGCCCAGTCCCAGCCCTACCCCAGCCCAAGTCCTAGCCCCAGCCCCAGCCCCAGCCCCATCCGTTCCTCTTGCCCAGCCCTGCCCCAGCCCCATCCCTGCCCCCAGCCCAGCCCCAGCCCCAGCCCCAGCCCAGCCCCAGCCCTTTACCCAGCCCCAGCCCCAGCCCTGTCCCAGTCCCCGACCCAGTCCCAGCCCCAGCCCCACCCCCGGCCCCAGCCCCGGCCCCATCCATGCCCCACCCCCGGCCCCAGCCCCAGCCCCAGCCCAGCCCTAGCCCAGCCCCGCCCCAGCCCCAGCCCAGCCCCAGCCCCAGCCCAGCCCCTGCCCTGGACCCAGCCCCAGCCCAGCCCTAGCATCAACCCCAGCCCTGCCCCAGCCCAGCCCCAACCACAGCCCAGCCCCAGCCCTGGATCCAGCCCCAGTCGCAGCCCCGGCCCCAGCCCAGCCCTAGCCCAGTCCCAGCCCCACCCTCAGCCCCAGCCTCTGCCCCAGCCCAGCCCTAGCTCAGCCCCAGCCCCACCCCCGGCCCCAGCCTCTGCCCCAGCCCAGCCCTAGCCCAGCCCCAGCCCCAGCCCCAGCTCAACCCCAGGCCCAGCCCTGCCCCAGCCCAACCCCAGCCCCAGCCCAGCCCCCAGCCCTGGCCCTGCCCCAGCCCAACCCCAGTGTGGCCGGTTGACATTGCCCCCTTAAGAAAGGGAATATGGTGGACGGAAGTTGGTAAACGGAAAGAATAATCTAAACTATTTCATTGGTGAAGTGGGAGGAAGCACCTTCTGAACTGGGAGTGAACTGGGAGTGAACTGGGCACTCTGGTACTTCTATCTTTAGTCTTGCTTCCGCCTCTCCACGGTGCAGCAGCTCTCTTTCTCTGCTCGGCTTTCTGCCAAGGCCTCGGCCTTGAAGATCAGATAAAAGCCGGTATTAACTCCCTTCCAATTAACACGAACTGCTTCTAACATTTTTTTTCCTCTCTTTTCTTTCTCTTTCTATCCCATTCTGGGGAAAGGGGGGGGAGAGAGGGGAGAGCGGAGGTGGGGAACCCCCTCTGCCGTGGGGGGTCACTCTCATTTCTGTGTTACTCTGTTGTATATCTTTGTATATATTGTAGATATTGTAAATTTGTAAATATTCCCCTGCATACCCTACATTGCTTTGTAAATATAGCTCCACTGCTTTGCTAATTCAGCTTGTGAGTTTTTTTTTCCTTTCCCTTCAAGTTTCTTTCCCTTTGCCTTACAAGGGGGAAGGGAGGAGGCTTCTTGGCCTTACCCTTCCACCCCATGACATTTTTTTTATTGGCGCCCAACGTGCGGCAGATAATTAGTTTAATTTATTACTTGATTGATTTAGTGTTTTCCAGCTGAATTAGCAAACATGAAGGTATTGTGGTTTGTGTAGCGATTATTCTTTTCAATTTTTGGGGCTCTGGTTTACAGATATTGTTTGGGTTTGATTTTGGATTACCTGGGTAAATATTTGGTGCGGACAATTTTTATGTGGGTTATGTATAGAGTTAAATTATGGTATGGAAAATGTATTAATTTATTATGGCCAGTGAGATACAGGAATGTTGCCTCCACCACTCTCCCAATTGAGATAAAGGGTTTTAGGATTCCACCTGAGAAGAGAGTAACTTTAGGTGATGCCTGGGATCCAAAGGTGATTTATGTGATGTGTATAATTCTGCTGCTGGTGATAACCAATGTGTTTTCTCTGTATTCCTTGTGGCGAGAGAAAAAGGTGTCCAGGGCGTGTTTTGTTATTAAAACTAGATCAAAAAGAAAACGCCGTGGCTCTCGATCAGTCCCAGAGTCATCTAGTGACGAGGACTGTGGAGAACCTGTGTCAGTTAAAAAGAAGGCTAAAAAGTTAATTGGTAAAGCAGCTCTAAATGACTTTGCTGATTCTGGCAAGCTGCCAAGGGCATCGGCTGGTATCAACATGGCGCCTACTCCTTCTCCTACTCCTTCTCCTCCTTCTTCTTCTCCGTCGGCCATTAACGGAGTAACGTCACTTCCACCCACTCCCTCGGTGGGACCGGAAGTCACTGCCCCAGCAGCTGATTTATCTCAGGACCTGTCAGCTTCCATTAAGGTGGCTGTAAATCCAAACACAGCTCCAGTTAAGGTGGCTCCTTTAAAGACTAGAGGTGGAAAGGGCAAAGATGGAGAAGAAGAGGTGGAGACTGATCCTGGTGAGGGGCCCTCTACTCTAAAAGATCCTGCTGAGAAGGAAGAGAAGGTTTGTTTTAAAGATCTAGCTAACCTAGTGAGATCAAAGCAGGATAGAGATGAAGTTAGGAAAGCAGCTGGCAAAGGTGGTTCTCAGCTTAAAGAGATCCTTAGGAGAATGACAGCAGGATTATATGGGCAAAGAATTCAGGGAGACGAAGATGAAGATGATATTTTGGAGTGTTCTTCTCCACGGGAGGAATTGCGAAATGTCCGTAAAGATTTCACCAGGGCAGATAAGGAGCCAGTTCTAGCTTGGCTTAGTAGGTGTTATGATACAGGTGCTTCAGCTCTAACAGTTGGAGACAAGTCAGCAGCTCAGTTAGGAACTCTCTCAAGGGACAATGGAATAGATAGACATCTAGGCGAAGCTCTCGGTAAGGTTAATCTGTGGATACGCCTTTTAATGGTGGTTGCCCTGAGATACCCTTCCCGAGATGACCTTCCATGGAATCCTAAACCCTGGACTACCATAGATGAGGGAATTAAGCGCTTGAGAGAATTTGCTGTTAGAGAGCTACTCTATGGTGAACAGGAAACTCTGAATCCTGATGACATTCCTGTGGGTATTGGTCTTGCTAAAAAGATCGTCAAACTTGCTCCTTCCAATTATGCAAACATTCTGGCAAGCAGAATTGTGTCAAGAAGTTATGGTGGAGCTTCTCCTACGGTTGGCCAATTCAGTGATCAAATGAGACAATTGGAGGATAGCATGACACGTGGTTCTTTGGTTTCAGCCATTGAAACTCTGTCTGGAAAAATCGAGAATTGCATGAAGGATCTGAAAGATTCCATATACCAATTGGAACAGAAGGATAATTTCAATTCTTCCTCCAGGTGGGTACAAGTTTCTTCTGTGAGGAATAAACGTCCTCCAAGGAGGTCATTCCAAAACAGGACATTCCAAAACAGGTCATTCCAAAACAGACCACCAAGGCAATCACGTAGAACTATTTGGATAACTCTGTGTGATCAGTTTGGTGAGAACATGAACCGCTGGGATGGCCAACCAACTTCTAATCTTTTCAGGAGACTGAGGGAATTGCAAAGTGGCAGAACCCGAGGTAGCAATACCAGAAGGGTAGCTGTTACTTCCACAGTTCCCCAGAACGACTCTTATGGCTCCAACAGTGGCTCCAGTTATAACATGCAAAGTTATAACCCTGCAAACTATGTGCAATGCACATGTGCGCATGTTCCCCATAACTAGGGGTGCCCTGCCTCCCGCCAGGGGGAGGAGAGGGATAACAGAGATAACAGAATCTATTGGGATGTGTACATCCAGTGGCCTGGCACTTCACACTTTCGGAAGTACAGGGCCTTGGTTGACACAGGAGCTCAGTGCACCATAATACCATCAAATTATCAGGGATCAGAGTCTATAACTATTCTGGGAGTCACTGGTGGATCTCAAGAGTTAAGTAAGGTAGAAGTTAATATAAGTCTAACTGGTAAACAATGGAGGAAGCATACAGTTGTGACCGGACCTGACGCACCTTGTATTTTGGGAATTGATTTTCTGAGAGAAGGGCGTTTCAAAGACCCTAGAGGTTACAAATGGGCTTTTGGAGTAGCTTCTATAGAAATTGATGGACAAAAATTGAAGCTGTCTGCCAGACCTGAACTTTCTGATGAATCTGCAGTTGTGGGACAACATAAGATACAGGACATTAAATTGCCGGTTGCTTCTCAGACTGTGCATCACAGACAATACAGAACCAACCGTGACTCTTTGTTGCCCATATCAGAATCTGATTCGTCAGTTGGAGAGTCAGAAAGTCGTCAGCAAAACTCATTCACCTTTCAACAGTCCAGTGTGGCCTGTGCGAAAGCAGAATGGAGACTGGCGTCTGACGGTAGACTACCGAGCCCTAAATGAAGTGACACCACCTATGAGTGCAGCAGTACCAGACATGATGGAGCTACAGTATGAGCTGGAATCCAAAGAGGCCAAATGGTATGCTACCATAGACATTGCTAATGCATTTTTCTCTATTCCCATAGCAGAGGAATGCAGGCCTCAGTTTGCTTTCACCTGGAGAGGAATCCAGTACACTTTCAACAGGCTGCCAGTGGGCTGGATCCACAGCTCAAGCATCTGTCATGCAGTGATCCACGATGCTCTGGAGAAAGGCGGTGCTCCAGAACACATCCAGTTTCATCGATGACATCATCGTCTGGGGTAAAACTGCTGAGGAAGTCTTCGAGAAAGGTAACAAAATCATTGACATTCTTCTGAATGCAGGTTTTGCCATCAAGCGAGACAAGGTGAAAGGACCTACCACAGAGATTCAGTTTCTGGGAGTGCGGTGGCAGGATGGACGCCGACACATTCCAGTGGATGTGGTAAATAGAGTCTCTACCATGGCAAGTCCCACCAACAAGCAAGAGACCCTACGTTTCTTGGGGATAGTGGGATTTTGGAGACTGCACATTCCTGGATACAGTCAGATTGTGAAACCTCTGTATGATGTGACTCGAAAGAGAAACCATTTCCACTGGGGACCTGAACAACAGGCAGCCTTTGACCAGATAAAGCAAGAGGTAGTTCAAGCAATGGGTCTGGGACCTGTCCGAGATGTCCAGACATTAAGAACATTTTGTACACGGCTGCAAGTGACAATGGTCCAACCTGGTGCTTGTGGCAAAAAGCTCCAGGTGAGACACGTGGACGACCTCTTGGTTTCTGGAGTCGAGGTTACAGAGGTTCAGAGGCTAATTATACTCCAACAGAGAAAGAAATTTTAGCTGCCTATGAAGGAGTAAAAGCATCTTCTGAAGTGATTGGAACTGAATCACAACTTCTCTTAGCTCCCAGATTACCAGTTTTGAATTGGATGTTCAAAGGCAAAGGGCTCCACACCACATCATGCCACAGACTCAACCTGGTCTAAGTGGATGGCTCTGATAACACAGAGAGCCTCGAATGGGAAATCTTGAAAGACCTGGTCTAGTGGAGGTGATCTCAAGTTGGCCTGAAGGCATCAACTGTGCTAAACCTCCAGAGGAGAAAGTGACTCGTGCTGAGGAAGCTCCTCCTTACAATGACCTTTCTGATGATGAAAAGAAATATGCTTTGTTCACAAGACGGTTCCTGTCGTCTTGTTGGAAACAAGCGAAGGTGGAAGTCTGCAGTGTGGAGTCCAACACGCCGAGTTGCAGAAGCGAAAGATGGAGAAGGAGAATCCAGTCAGTTTGCAGAGGTAAAAGCTGTCCAGCTAGCTCTCGACGTGGCTGAACGTGAGAGATGGCCAAAGCTTTATCTCTACACCGACTCATGGATGGTAGCCAATGCTCTATGGGGTTGGCTAAAGAACTGGAAAAAGAGTGGTTGGCAGAGAAAAGGAAAACCCATTTGGGCAGCCAACCTATGGCAGGACATTGCTGATCGAATCGAGAGAATTCCAGTGAAAGTGAGACACATTGATGCTCACATTCCTAAGAGCAAAGCTACTGAGGAACAGCAACACAACCATCAGGCAGACCTACCTGCAAGAGTCTCTCAAGTAGACATGGACTCTAATCTTGATCTCGACTGGAAACACCGAGGTGAGATATTCTTAGCTCGGTGGGCTCATGATTCGTCAGGAC